>NW_015631060.1:388608-390166 GCF_001515625.1 Sinocyclocheilus rhinocerous | reverse complement strand
TTTATTAACCACTAGAGCGCCAAAAGTTACGGACTGCAGCTTTAAAGGGGTTATATGATGCTTTTTTAAAGATCATTAGTTTGTTTATTTGGTGTAACAGAATATGTTGATATGCTTTAATGTTCAAAAAACACATTCTTTTTCAAATACTGTACATTATTGTAGGTCCTCTATGCCCCGCCTCTCTCAAACACGTCGTTTTCAGCAAAGCCCCCTCCTTTGACAAGCGCAGTCTGCTCTGATTGGCCAGCTGAGCCAGTGCATTGTGATTGGCCGAACACCACAAGCACGCGTTTGAAATGTAACGCCCCTTACCATAATCGCGAGCTTCAGCTTTCAAAGTAAATATCAAGACAGTTAATAATGTCGTTAGTTTTACCATCAGTTCAAGCCTGAAAGGGCAACAGAGTCGCGTCACAGACACAGTGATGATGCAGTACACAAGCCGCGGTTAAGACAGCTGACGTGCTATGATTTCTGACAGGCTGTTCAATCTCCTGTGATGTGACACTGTTCCCCTCTCACACAATCACACACACGACGCGTTACTCTGCGCTGCGCAAAACTCCACATTTGAACAGTCAATAGCAAATACTTAAACTAATAACAAAACATACTTACAGTAGCTGATTCAGAAGCGCCAGTCATAGCAAAGTCGGAAAGAATTACCTCCTCTCCTAGGTTCACGAAACGGTCGTCCATAAAATGCATTGCTGTTCTGTTGTAAGTAATCTTAAAGATTCCTAAATGCATCTACTTTCGGAAGGCCAAATAAAGTGCTTTTGCTTTCGCACTGAAACACAGCGTCTCCCTGACATGCTGCTTCAACACTAACTGCGGTTACTGAAACCACGCCTTCTTTCTTTGCGTGAACATTTGGGCCGCATTATGCAAATATTTCCACATAGTGAGGTAGATATGTGGGGGCATGTTAGAACGAGCCGTTTTAGGGGGGCGTGGCAGAGTCTTAACTTTGATAAAGAATATCTCTTTGGTTTTGAGACTTTAGTCTTTGCAACTTCAGGGATCTTATATATGCACAATCAGCTTGTAACACTCCAAAGAGAAAGGAAAACTTGAAATCGCATCATATGACCCCATTAAGTTTTGAATATTAACTGACATTAATACATGCTATATAATTATTGTTCATGTTAATTAATATAGTTAATGTTAATAACTGAAACCTTATTGTAAAGTGTTACTGAAGTTTTATATATTGTTCTGTGTATATGTGTTTCACAGTCTTAATGGTTTGGATTAACCCTTTAATTGCCGTATCCCTTAAAACCAGACTGCCAGACGGTTACTGTAAATGCATGTGCCCGCAGTGCACCGTTCTCCTGATGCCTCCGGGATGGCGTTTGCACTGACGGCTTGGGCCCGCCATCGCTGCTTGCAGCTATATTTATTATTATTATTATTTTTCTTTCAAGGTTTTTGGGGGTTTTGGGGCCCTTAACATACTCGAAAACTCTTGAAACATTGCACACATGTTGGAATCTGCGGCCATCAGGGCTGGTCTGAGTTTCACATGGGGGGGTTACCGGTGGGGGAC
>NW_015631060.1:376049-387047 GCF_001515625.1 Sinocyclocheilus rhinocerous | reverse complement strand
GCTTAATCGCTTGCAAATATAAGATTGTTAGGTCATACATACCCCGTAATATTAGAATATGTACCCCTTAGTTTCAAAATACTTACAGTAGAAATAATTTGTAATTTTACAGATTATTACTCCTTTATTCCCCAAACTTTGCATATTGTTCCCTTATACCTACATGGAGGTACTGAATACACTGTAATTACAAAAAAAGTTACGCTGTAAATTCTGTTTACTTACGCAGTACATTGCGGGTTGTAATCTAAAGCGTGACCGAGAATTTGTATGGAAGACCAAGACGCTGCTCAAGTTGTTGAATCAGTGAGTCCAGTGTTTGTGGTTTGCTAGAAAGTGTGATCTTCCGAATATTATTTTCAGTCACAATCACTCTTAATATAGTTCTCGTCTCCATTGCATCCTGTGAACCTAAAATAATTGAAGAAAATAAAGTAATTTGATGCTTGCTCTTTTTAGTATTACACCCAAGACATTATTCAGCACAAGATGAAATGCTTAACTGTAACAAATGTTCTGCCTTGTATTTTGTAGGTTGGTAGTGGAAATAAGTAATTCAAATCAGACAGCTTAATGACTGTCATAACTGGTACATGGCAGTACGGTTCATAGGAACGCAGATGCTGTATGTACCATGCTGTCTGTTGGTTGCACACAAACAAAACATCTGTGTTGATGACAACAATTTTAACAATTTGCCTGAAATCAGGCATACCTGAACAGGCACCAGCAGACACAACTACATCTGGACAGTGTTTAATGCCATCAATGCTCACTGAGGATGTAACAAGGACAGTGCTTTGAGCACCAAAACTGTGCTGAAGAACACTCTGAACACTCGCAGGAAAAGATTAAATCGGTGTCACTGCAACTTTTTCCATCTGCAAATAAGGTTTGAATAAAGACAATGAATCCATGTGGGATGCCATCATTCTTTGATGTCGGACTGCCAGAGACATATTTAAATTTTTTTGTCACACAAGTGATTTGTTTAAAGAACTTGTGCTTGTCTTCGAAATGCATTGTCCAGACATCTCTTAGGGGCCTATACACCCGTATTAGCTGTGTAATGGTGTTTGGGATGCAATGCAAAATGAGGAAATGCTGTTAAAAGCAGAACTCTATGCTCTGAAATTTTATCCCCAAGGAAATCAACAGTTTCCTCAGTGAATCTAAATGACGTCACCAGTTACAGAATGTCTTTCAAAAGCATTAAAATCTCCCATGACGGATCATTCTCTGGCATATCAAAACCAATCATGAGTGGAAGAAGTCTTAGAAGTGCCCAATTTTCATGGCCATTGCCACCAATTGTGCCTCTAGAGGCAAATGCAGCTGGAATAATTTGAGGCTGATCAGTTTTGTCCATGAACTTGTATGGAAACTGCTTGATTGTTCTGTTTAAGTACTCAAGAGTAATGTACTTTTCTACTTGCCTGTCGTGATTTAGCTTGGTCCTGGATTCAAATGCTCCTGTCCGTACCTCTATCTGTTGGATTTCGCTCTTTTTCTCCATACAGAAGTGACAGGGGTGTTCCACAGTGAAACTCTCTTGGAATCCTGCCAAGGAATAGGCACAAAGGTTATCAGCAGACATAGAGAACAGTTCCCCTTACACATTCTCCTAATCGCTCCACAAAGATGCCATTTTTCTCTACATTTTTCAGGTCTTGAACAAGAGGGTGTGGGACTTTTTCATATCCATATAAGACTGCCAGCTGAATCGCCTGAAGAGAAGACCGATACTTAGAGGGCAGATTGGCAAGGACCCAGTAAACACTGAACATCTTGTGTTTCTTTTTCGAAGTGCCAAGAGGATTGGCAATCTCAAATTCATCTGTGTAGAGGGTAAGTAAAATCCTGGAGTTCTCTGCCATCAGAAAAGGATTCTCAGGGTAGTTAGTGCCAACTCTGTAAGAGCTAATTCCACATGCACTGTCAACAGGGGCAAGAACTTTATTAAGGACATCTGATCTGTTCAAAAGCAGCTGTAACATTTTCAAAATTGGCACATATGCAAATGACTGTGATTCTTTGTCTGGTTTATATTCTGTTGGCATAACTATTGGAAATTCTTTCTGAAAGTATGATGCTCTTTTACTGATTATAGAGAGAGGCTCACCAGAATCAGTCGTTTTTAATATCAGATTATTCTCTGTGACAACTTTCACAATGTCTTTCAAAATAGATTTTAAATCCAAATCAAATCGGATTCATTTGTTGTATTACTTCCTGTAATCAGAGATATGCAGAATGGTTTGCATCTTAAGGAACAGCAAGCCCTTTGACACAACCAGTAATGCATAAAGCGCTATACAAATAAAGGTGACTTGACTTGACTATTTACCTTACCGATGTACAGTGCATGATATAAACAAGTGTTGTGTGAAGCATGGCGGTGCTATAGTGTGTGTGTTTGATATATATATATATCAGAGGCAATCACAGCCGCTGATATAGAGCCGGTATCGCTCGAGTACAAGAGTGATATTGCATTTATACAACAGTTCGGCGGAACATGTGTGGTATTAAACAAGAAACAACGGAGTGCCTAATAAAACCCTCTTTTGTGCGGAACTACAGGTGCATCTCAATAAATTAGAATGTCGTGGAAAAGTTCATTTATTTCAACAATTCAACTAAAATTGTGAAACCGATTAGCTCAGTGAATAATTTTTTTAAAAACATAGACCCGGCTAGAACAAGCGGAGTGATACAAAATTGTGAAAGGGCGTTCCTGTAGCGATACCAGTACAATATCACATGGTTCTCAACCAATCAGATTTGAGAACCAGAACAAACTGTTGTATATATATTATTAAAAGAAAGTTCCAAGGCGTTTTTGTATGGTTAAGCTTTATTGTTTTGCCACATGATGAACAAAATAGAATGAAAAAATAGTTCCCCCTCCCTTTAAATGTAAGAGATTTCTAACTTGTTACCCCACGAGAAATTGAATCATCTTGTTAATTGTAATCACACCTTCCTGCTTGATAATGAAAAACCACTTATTGATTGGTCTGATTTAAATTATATATGACCGTTATGTGATTTAAAGACACCCCAGTGTGTGTGTGTGTGTGTGTGTACCTACTTAACCATATTTTGGGGACAAATTTGTACCCAAAAGTGAACTAAACCTGACAAAATCTGCAAAAACCTCCCTACTTAAACTACTTCAGTCTGTGTGCATTGAATTTATTTAATACACGAGTTTCACAATTTGAGTTGAATTACTGAAATAAATTAACTTTTCCCATGACATTCTAATTTATTAAGATGCACCTGTATATATATATGTGTGTGTGTGTGTGTGTGTGTATATATATATATATATATATATATATATAAACCAAAAGCATCTTAAAACAGTCATTGTTTGTCTTAGTTTCTAATATCTCTTTTGTAGCTCAGAGCGTTTCTGTTCATGAAATTACTCTGTTGTATGTTTTATTCAGAAGAACCATCTTGAGGTTGAAAATTGTGAAGTTCTGTCTCTGAAGATCCTGTTATTCTGTTTGCCGGTGTTTGTGGACACAGACTGTCCCCAGTATGATCAGGCTTGAACCTATCAGCAAATTTCTTGAAAGTTGCTAACATCAATCTGCAAAAACACAAAAACAAAAGAACGGAAAACAAGTTTGTTTAAACTTTATTAAACATTATTTGGACTCCATTATAACCTCCAGAGATACACAAAGACCATTTGGCTGGCGACTAAACTGTAGTCCGGTGTAAACTAAACATCGTAGCCCCCCACCTGCCATATCTTCTTCATGAGGTTGGCCCCCAAGTCACTAAAAGACAAGGTTCTTCCCCATGACTCCATCCTACAGCATTTCGCCAGTCTCATTCAAATTATTTACAGTATAAGCTCATTTAAGCAATAAACCACCTGATAAAATTAAGAGCTGTATCGTACAAGGAAAAACAACTGAAGCAAAAAATCATTGTGTTAGAAGCAATAAAAAGGTGTCATGTTTATCTGTCTTGATACATTTGATGAGGACAGAATGCCTGATAGGATGTTGGATGTGTAAATTATGCAGTTAAACCTTACATACCTCCACCAACAGACAGCTTACTGAAATTATCAATGATGGAGGTGCTAGTATCTTCAGCAGCAGCTTGTGGCTGGTCTCTTCCTCTTTCTTCTCCATCTCTAAGCTGATGGTCAGACGGTGGAAGTGGAGGATTATTTGGGTTGTTCATTTGGGCCTGTTCTCTCTCTGTCTGCACTCTGACTTTCAGCTGAGCAAAGGTATTCTCAAATAAATTCAGATTTTCCTCACCGCTTTGCACAAGGACAGTGCCAGTAGTGTAAAAGGATATCGTGAGAATGGGATCATTTGCGTCAAGCCTTTTATCTTGAAATATGGTAAATATTTCTCCACGGTAAATTTCTGTTTTAACAACATGCTGGTATTCATATTTAATGACTGATTTCCATTCAGTAATCAGCGTGGTGTAGAAAATTAAGTTACTCTTCATTCTTCTCCCTTCCTGATGACTGCAGTCAGCATAAAGAATATCAGGATTTATTCTCAGGATCCTCTTTTTGTATCTTTTCCTGGCCTTTTTAGTGGTAATCCTCTCTGGATAATCAATCTCCCTGCTCCCTGCTTGGTCATTGGTCGCCATGGTGTTCTGGTAACTATGGCAGAGCTGCAGCTGCAGATTTCAGCTTTGAATTATGAAATATTTTATATGATATAATTAGATTTTGATTAAGTTTTTATGCTTTTTATGCCAGTCAAATCTCAGCTGTTTACTATTTGAATATCACTTCTGTGGTACTCTATTTAGTCCTTTAGTGTTTTGGAGGGAATCTGCAGGATGATGGTCCAGTAGTCAGATGCATCAGTCTTCTTTCTTATGTCAAAATGTATTTTCTATGGGGAGAAAATAGAGTGGTGACTACAAGTGTTACTAAAATTGGAGTTTAGATTTCTAAGGTGCAGTAAAAAGCATTATGTAATCATTCACAATATCATTGTGGCTAATGACTTTATGAAAAAACTGTTGATATATCTGATATATGTATTAGTATTAATGTCATATTTAAAGGGTTAGTTCACCCAAAAATGAAAATTCTGTCATTAATTACTCACCCTCGTGTTGTTCCAAACCCGTAAGACCTTCGTTCATCTTCGGAACACAATTTAAGATATTTTTGATGAAATCTGAGGGCTCTCTGCGTGATGACGTCTTTACGCCAGATCTGGGTCAGCGCCGCCACATGCTCACGTATATGGTACTGTCGTGAACGCGCGTCCACAAGTGGACCTTGAACGTGGTAGTTACCTTGCTGTCTATGGGAGGGTCAGAGAGCCCTCAGATTTCATCAAAAATATCTTAAATTGTGTTCCGAAGATGAACGAAGGTCTTACGGGTTTGGAACAACACGAGGGTGAGTAATTAATGACAGAATTTTTGGGTGAAGTAACCCTTTAAGTTTACAGCTACTTATTCATATTGTATCAAGCTGATAATCAGCCTTAATGCAGTTTTGCTCACAACAATGACATTCACAAACTTAAATGTCAATTTATTTCAATAATGTAGGCCTAATAGTAATTCTTATTTTCACAAAATATACAATCAAGTGAAAATCAAGTGTACAATTAGGGTATGTTTACATGACATTAATTGTACTAAAAATGGAAAAGTTTTTCCTTTGCATTTGCACGACAATGTTGTCAAAATGATCCCCGTTCACACTAATCTGTGAAAACAACTGAAACCGCTGTATTATTCATGCTAGGCCAGTAGTTAGCAAAGTCACTTTGTAAAGAAACACTAAGCATCTCCGCACATACCTACAGACTGAACACTCATGGATTAATAATTTTCACAAATTCACATTTTTGAAGTTTACACTATGGCGATAACGGTATTGTTTTCAAAAACTTGCACTTTAAAACGGTTTTCAAAAGTTTGCATTTTCAGGACCCCAAAATGCTGTTGTTATGTAAATAAACAGCCAAAATGCATAAACATTTTTCCATTTTTTATTTGAAAATTATGTTGTGTAAATTCCCACTTTGTTCATGGGGCATTTATACAAATGAATGAGAAAAATTTAATGGAATTGCATGGGAATTGAACACTAATTGGATAATTACAGTGTTTATGTTTGCTAACTGCTACAATCATTTCATTTAAGTAACAGGTTACTGAAGGGGAGGGATTGAAATGCTTTTGACTATGTTGTTTATTTGGTATGATGTGTATTGTATGTTCGAACATTCATTTATTGAATGTAAAAGTTTTTTTTTTTTCCTTGCCTTGTGAATGGCCAATCGGGAGTCCAGGCAGAGGTAAGGGGCAGAGCTAGAAGGGAGAGAGAAAAAGACAGTGGATGAGAAAGAGACGGGATGAGACAACGAACAGTGTATATGATAATTTGATTCTTGCGTTTTGATTTGAACCCCCTAATCTACAATTACAACTCAAGTAACTAATTTATAGTGTGAATGTGGAGATAGGGGACTTTTAATCAAAGTTCCCAGGACTCTGTAATTTGAGAGTTGTGTGAATAACCAAAGACTTTAAATATACAAAGATGGTGCACGCCTATGACTTATGAATGGGAGAAATATAGCGGAATAGCCCCGCCTTCTGAATAAAACAACCAATCGCTAATTGGTAAAGTCATTGCGTCACTGCAGAAAACAACATTTATGAGACAGTTCTTGTCAGATTTTATTGGCGATTTCAAATATGAAATTTAATTATAAGCTTTGTGAACAGTTTTGGAGAATTTGATGTTTCCCCATTCAAAGAGATTGATATTGGATGCCCGAAATAGCTGCCTGGAGGCATTGCAAATATGGCCGCCAAGTGAACAGACTTTCCTTGAAAGGGACTTTGACGCAACTCAGGTGTTGTACTAAGCTACTCTGTTAGCAGAATCTAAACAAGTGAGTGCTCCGTGCAGAATCTGTGGCAGAGACATTGGGTGCTTCTCAATACTCAAATTGATGCTTCCTCGTTTCCTCGCTCCACCATCCTCGAGCCTGTGACCCGGAAACCGATCAAACTTCAAGCCATCTTGAAGGACATCTCAATTCTCTAATTGCACTGCGAGGATCGAGGAATGAGGAAGCTTCCAGAGGAGCTGTGATCGAGGATACACAGGTGTATCCTTTGTGTTAGTCTTTTTCGTCGAAAAACCTGACGCATGTAAAATTATCCTCCTCCTTTACATCTGTTGTAATAATTGTAATTTATATTTTACCTTTGCAGTTTACATAAACCATACATGTCATATTTTTCAAACAGGGCATCTTGCTTTATTAATATTTATTATGTCTTAAATATCAAACTTTAACAATATAAGGGCAGATTCCTTTAGCGCAGCCGATGACGCTTTGAAGTGACGCTTGAGTGATCAAGAATATTCCAATGTACAAATAACCGTTCCTTTGATTTCTCCATCCTCATTTTCTTTCCTTGCATCCTTCCCTCATATCCTAAGGGGGGTGGAGCTAAGGACGGAAACGAGGATGCACAAATAAGAAATGAGAAGTACCCATTGATTTATCTACGAGGACAACGCGAGGACACCAGACAGCGCTCCGGAGGCGAAGGATTCAGTTGCTCATTGTCAGCGAGAGTCGTGATTTTGTGCTTCAGAAGAGAACCCATTTGTCTAGTCCGAAACGATCATTTGATTATCATTGCTCCATGTCCCGGAACACTGTCACCAGTAGGTACATTTTATGCTTTATTTTCTCTTCTGAACTGAATGGATATTCATTTATGGGCCCCAACGAGCTAGCAATGGTTGTAAGAACTATGGGTTTCACTGCTAATTGAAGAGTTGAATACCTTAAATAATTGTAATCTTTGAAAAGTGATTTTGCAAACTGAAACACCTTTCTGTATTTTATTTCATCTTGTTTATTTGTTCTATTTGATTCTTAATACATCCCTTATTTCTGTACAAGCATCTCTGATGCACTTAATCATAGGCCAATCATACATTGATTGTTTTGATTGTTTAAAAGTAGAGGCTCTGATCTTTATTTTGGTGTATTGCATATTCAAATATTCATACAGCAAAATATTCTGGAGGCCATCAAATTTTAGTGAAAATCATCAAAATCGCTGGCGGTGGCTGGCAACTTTTGAAAAAAATGCTGGCGGGGAAAGAGTTAATGGTATAATTATTATTTTTTTTTTAATCAGGGTGCTGTCTCTTTAAGAGAGTCAAGCGAGCGCTACACAGACACTAGTAAAGGGGTGTAAAACTCAGTTCCTGGAAGGCCACAGCCCTGCAGTGTTTAGCTGTAACCTGCTCCAACACACATACATTTAGATTTAAAACAAACCGTAAGGACTTGATTAGCTGGATCAGATGCGTTTAATTAGGGTTGCAGCTAAACTCTGTAACTTTCCAGGAACTGGGTTTGGCACTCCTGGACTAGTCTGTTAGTCAGAATGAAAGAATTGTGAAATACCATCACAAAGACAACAATTAAAAACATAAATATCTAATGAAAAACTAATAACACAGAGGGTGAATACAAGTGCAGGAATGAGCCAAGATTCATAATGGATTTAACACTGTCTACACTGGATGCGAGCAGCATGGTGCAAAAGCAAAAAGAACCCACTATATCACTGATACTGTCTGGTAGAAACTCTTAAACTTAGGTGGGAGAGATTCTGGGTCATATTGCTGTTTTATGATTAGCTGCTTTAAAATTTTACATTATAGTCACAGACACACACAAACAAACATAAAAGCAAACTTTCTGTGATTCTCTTACAAAAGACACATTGGATCTTCTTGATCATGATATAATAAGGATGTTTAAATAAAATCATCAAAATTACTTAAGCACAGCATGAAGCACAAAGTTATCAATGTCTCAGCACAAGACGAAACACATGCACATGAAAATAACTTATCAAAATGAATCACTCACCTCCGATAATATTTGAAGAGTTTTATTTTCCTGATCTGAATTGTCGTGTTGAACAGCAGCTCTGAAATTTCTTTCACTTCTGGATGTTTATAAAGTCCTGAGGGAGTTTTCCATTTTGAGACATGAGAATAAACAACTCCACATGTTCAACATCTGTGGTGACTCATAGGGCAGAGTTTGTTAATTTCTACTTGGGCACCCTGTGGTTTGGTGGTAAGCACCATTGTTTCAGTAGATCCATCAGCAGAAATTTGAGGTCCCTGATCTGTGGGAAATATCAAGGCTATTGTAGTAACAGTGGTTGTCTAGTTGTAGTGAGTGTTGCGACATCCCTGAACAATCTGGTTTTGAGATTAGTACATTTACATGTATTTACTTGTACTTGCAGTATTAGTTTCTCCCAGAGAGTGATCATAATCTGCCCAGATGGGTTTTGTATGAAGCAATCTTGAATTTCACGTGTGGTGTCCCAGGCAGTTACATTTGTTGAGGGTGTAGTTTAACCACTGTTCCCTTAAGTTTGGGCACCTGAACAACCAAAATGTATATTAATTGCTTGAATTTACATCTTTTTGTTCTATTAATAGTAGATAAAACTTTAACAGCCCCACTAAGAAAAGTTCAATGGACATTCTTTAAATTTTATTTTGTTGGGACATTCCCTTGATCTTTTGACAGATAAGAGGTCATTGCACTATAAAAACATCTTGTATGTTTCAGAACTCTAAAACTTTCTCGTTAGTCTATAAACAGCTTATATTGAAGCCCATCTGCCAAAATGACAGCTTGTTGAATGTGCCACTTTATGATGTAATAGTGTGGCTAAACTCCACCTCCGCAGAAGAAGATCAACGCCTGCTTCTACATCACTGCCTGTTTAGCTCCGCCCACCGATTTGCGCATGTAGTGTAAATAACAAGAGAGGCAAATGCAGGTCTACACAGAAACCAAATGATAAAGATGATCCGAAGATAACAAGACGCTGTGCAGTGCCAAGCTATGGAAACAGTCTTTGCATCGCCTTCCTTCTGATCCCAACATTAAAGAGTGAATCAACTTTATTTTTAATGAAGATCCAGACAGCATCAGTAAGAACTGCTTCCTTTGTTCACTTCATTTTACTGAAGATTCGTTTACAAACAAGGCATAATGCTGTGAATCATTTTACGAAGTCTGTAAAAATATACCTCCGATTTCTTTGTACAGTCAATCGCAAAGCTCTTTCCTGTTTTAGATGTGTTTTGTGTTTTTTTCCGCAGCATTCATGCTGAAAACCAATGCTTCCACTCACGTCTTTTTGCCACTCAGTGGGCAGAACCGCAGTCACTCCGGCCGACGGTGACGTCATGTGCATACCCTCTGGGATCCTCAAATCTGGCCCACGATATCCACTTTCCTGCAGAGTTTAGCTCCACACCTGAGCATGCTAATCAATGTCTACAGCATCATTAGAAAAACAAAAAGGGAGTTTGATCAGGGTTGGAGCTAAACTTAAAATTAAAAATCATTAAAATAAATAAATTAAATCTCACACAGAACAGTTAAATCTTTATAATACAATATAATATAATATGAAAAAAATAAGATTGGCCCTCCAGGGCAAGATTTGAGGAACCCTGCTTGTTCCTTCTAAGCTGCACGTGTGCAAGGCCACGCACTTCTTATGTCGCTGCCTCAAGGACATTCATGAGCAATACTGCTTAATTTTTTCATATTATATGATATAATATTATATTATATTATAAAGATTTAACTGTTTTGCGTGATTTTTTAAAAATGTTTAATAGAATGTTTTGGTAACAGCACTTAGGTAATTTACTGCATTTGCACAAAATTCTCAGGTAATCTAAAATGTGCATCATTTAGTTACATCAAGGGTCAAATCAAATATAAATACCACATTAAAGTTAAAAGTTACACAAATTTTTATGTGTGTGCTGTACAGGTCTCGTATAAAGAATGTTTTTGCTCAGGTGGCTGAAATGTACGGAAGTTCTAAGCGGCCATGCATTATTTTTTTTTCCTTCTTGTTTTCTCGTTATAACGACTTAATTTTCTCGTG
>NW_015631060.1:372445-375823 GCF_001515625.1 Sinocyclocheilus rhinocerous | reverse complement strand
GTTATAACTACTTATTTTCTCATTATATCGACATAACGAGAGTTGTTTTCTCGTTATAACGACTTCATTTTCTCGTTATATCGACATAACGAGAGTTGTTTTCTCGTTATAACAACTTTTCTCGTTATATCGACATAACGAGCGTTGTTTTATCGTTATAACGACTTAATTTTCTCGTTATATCCACATAACGAGAGTTGTTTTCTCTTTATAACGACTTAATTTTCTCGTTATATCCAGAAGGAACTTGGTCTTTTTCTCAGATACTGCACAGGGTCTGATTTATTTCTCTCCAAGACGATTCAGGTAACATTTACAGAAATGAATGAGTTTTCAAGAAGGCCCATTGCCCACACTTGTTCACAACACCTTGAACTGGCAAGTGACTACAGCACCTATGCAGAATTTAGGGTAGAGTTTTGCTCTGTGTTGAACAGTGGAGTGTGGGTAATGGATATGTCATAGACGTATGAGTGTTAAAGCTGAAGTGCCTAAACAGCATGAAAAAGATATCTGTTAAATTATACTGAAAGTATAAATACTGAAAGTAATGTTCTCATGTTTAAATGAAGTTGAAATAACCGTTATTTTAAGAACTGTTGTGAATGGAATAGTATGGTTGTCAATGGGTTTTCAAGTTTTACACTATTTCTAAGAGGTCGAATGTTTTTGTAGAGTCTCAATGCCTCTGTGGCTGCTGCACTTGGCTGTAGATTATTCTCCTCCATAACAAGAACACAGAGGTCATAGATGTCACGATCACAGGGTATGTCTGATTTCCACAGGCAGACATTTTCATGGATAATCACATCCAATCTTTCAGCATCTACAGGATTCAAGTAGTCTTTTGTTTGATAAAGTTCTGGTAAATTGTACATGAGGAAGGGTTTCCCATGTTGTAAGTCACGACCACTGCTACGTCGGATTCGATGGTTATTCCACATGTAGAGAACAGTTTCCAGTTCCTCCTAAAACAAAGCATATTAAGAATGGATAATAGAGCAGTGAACAGTGAATTTTAAATGAAGCAGTAGAAGTAGAACATTAATTGCAAATAACTATTAAAAGCATTATCTAGCATATTAAAACATTGCAATAAAATTGCAAAAAAATTCTAAAGAATAAACAAGTAAATAAATTGTAAAATAATAAATAGTAAATCAAACTACTGGAAAACTTTATGTATGTACAGCTATTTAAAAAAATATCCAAAACAACTTACAAATGAGGGGAAAACAACACTCAGACTGCTAGAATATGATACTCAGCAGCCTTAGTGTTGTTTTCTCCCTCATTTGTAAGTTGTTTTGGATATATTTTGTAATAGGCTATATACATAAATAGTTTTCCAGTAGTATATTGCATGGCCGCTTAGAACTTCCGTAGAAATGATGTTTTTTTAATGTAAAAATCTTGATAATGTTATAAGTGGTCCTCAGAGAGCAGTACAAAATAAAAATCAAAGGCAGTTCATGACCCCTTTAATCTTCTTCTTCTTTTTTTTCTTTGTATGTTGAAAAGTCTCTTGCTGCGTCTCAATGTGCCTACTTATACTACACCCTTTAAAGTATGTACTCTTTTGGTAAAGAAAAAGTACACACTTTTGAAAAGAAAACTCTTCAACTATTATCGGAGGTGAGTGATTCATTTTGATTAGTTATTTTCATGTGCACGTGTTTTGTCTTGTGCTGTGGCATTGGTAACTTTGTGCTTCGTGCTGTGGCATGGTAACTTTGTGCTTCATGCCGTGCTTAAATAATTTTGATGATTTTATTTAAACATCCTTATATCGTGATCAAGAAGATCCGATGTGTCTTTGTAAGAGAATCACAGAAAGTTTGATGAATTATCAAATGATTTTTGATCAATGTGCTACTTCTTTTCTATATATATCAAGGCTATTGTAGTAACAGTGGTTGGTCTAGTTGTAGTGAGTGTTACGCCATCCCTGAACAATCTGGTTTTGAGATTAGTACATTTACATCTATTTCCTTGTTGTACTTGCAGTATTAGTTTCTCCCAGAGAGTGATCATAATCTGCCCAGATGGGTTTTGTATGAAGCAATCTTGAATTTCACGTGTGGTGTCCCAGGCAGTTACATTTGTTGAGGGTGTAGTTTAACCACTGTTCCCTTAAGTTTGGGCACCTGAACAACCAAAATGTATATTAATTGCTTGAATTTACATCTTTTTGTTCTATTAATAGTAGATAAAACTTTAACAGCCCCACTAAGAAAAGTTAAATGGACATTCTTTAAATTTTATTTTGTAGGGACATTCCCTTGATCTTTTGACAGATAAGAGGTCATTGTACTATAAAAACATCTTGTATGTTTCAGAACTCTAAAACTTTCTCGTTAGTCTATAAACAGCTTATATTGAAGCCCATCTGCCAAAATGACAGCTTGTTGAATGTGCCACTTTATGATGTAATAGTGTGGCTAAACTCCACCTCCGCAGAAGAAGATCAACGCCTGCTTCTACATCACTGCCTGTTTAGCTCCGCCCACCGATTTGCGCATGTAGTGTAAATAACAAGAGAGGCAAATGCAGGTCTACACAGAAACCAAATGATAAAGATGATCCGAAGATAACAAGACGCTGTGCAGTGCCAAGCTATGGAAACAGTCTTTGCATCGCCTTCCTTCTGATCCCAACATTAAAGAGTGAATCAACTTTATTTTTAATGAAGATCCAGACAGCATCAGTAAGAACTGCTTCCTTTGTTCACTTCATTTTACCGAAGATTCGTTTACAAACAAGTCATAATGCTGTGAATAATTTTACGAAGTCTGTAAAAATATACCTCTGATTTCTTTGTACAGTCAATTGCAAAGCTCTTTCCTGTTTTAGATGTGTTTTGTGTTTTTTTCCGCAGCATTCATGCTGAAAACCAATGCTTCCACTCACGTCTTTTTGCCACTCAGTGGGCAGAACCGCAGTCACTCCGGCCGACGGTGACGTCATGTGCATACCCTCTGGGATCCTCAAATCTGGCCCACGATATCCACTTTCCTGCAGAGTTTAGCTCCACACCTGAGCATGCTAATCAATACAAAAACAAAAAGGGAGTTTGATCAGGGTTGGAGCTAAACTTAAAATAAAAAATCATTAAAATAAATAAATTAAATCTCACACAGAACAGTTCCCTTTCAGTCGGTCACTCTCGACGTCACGTCGGATGACCGACGAATTGGGATCTCGCTTAGAGAGACCAATCTACTTAAACTAAACGAGCCAATGCACATTGGCATGCGATTATTGCATCCAGCTGCCACTGATCACAGCGTGAGTATAAGTAGGCAGCAGATGCAGCGCATATTCAGCTTTTCACTTCAGAGCCGAGCGGTTCTATCGTTCTGCTCCTGACCTTCTACG
>NW_015631060.1:366861-372267 GCF_001515625.1 Sinocyclocheilus rhinocerous | reverse complement strand
GGGTGATGGTCACGATCGCTGCCTCACGTGCCTGGGCATGTAGCACGCTGAGGTGGCGTTTGTGGATGAGTCATCTTCTCATTGCGGGAAGATGATCATCTCGGAGTCGCGGGCCAAGCTCCGTTTCCTCAAGGGGCGGAGTTCCGTTGCCTCTGCCTTGATCTAGTTCTCCTCATGGCGGCAGTCAGGCGGGGACTACTTCAGGCAGTAGCGCGGGCGGTCTGAGGCACTCCGCAACCAGTTGAGCTGCCAATGGATCGTGCTGGGCCCTCTACAAGGAGCGTACCAGCCGTATCCTTTGGCGCTCCTCCCGACGACCGGATGTCGATCACTGCATCGGAGGGAGAGCTCTCTGGAGAAGAAGATTTGGCTGCGCTGCCGCTCTCCGGGACGGTGGCAACACCTGAATCAGATCCGGAGATGTCGGCTATGCTTTCACGGGCCGCAGACAGGGTAGGGCTCGAGTGGAAACCTCCACCACGTCCCGAGCCCTCCAGGTTGGACGATTGGTTTCTCGGGGTGGCTCGCGCTGGTTCTCAGCGCCCCGCCTCGGTGCCTTTCTTCCCGGAGGTGCATGAGGAGCTCACCAGGTCATGGTGACCGATCTGCTGGTTTCTCCTCCCTCACCACCCTCGATGGTGGTGCAGCTAGGGGGTATACGGGGGTCCCCCCGGTGGAGCGGTCGGTTGCGATGCAGTTGTGTCCTAATACTGCCTCCACCCGGCAGTGCGAACCGTGCCTCCCCTCCCGGGTCTGTAAGTACTCAACTGGCCAGCGATGCTTACGGCCTGTGGAGAAGCTGCCTCCGCCTTACACGCTACGGCGTTACTGCAGGTTCTTCAGGCTAAGGCACTGAGGGACCTGCACGAGGGTGGTCACGACCCAGAAGTTCTCAAAGATCTCTGTACTGCTACAGACCTCGCGCTACGAACGACGAAGGTCACTGTGCGGTCTCTGATCTGTGCGATGTCCACTATGGTGGTCCAGGAGTGCCAAAACTGGCTGTGTCTGGTAGATATGAGGGACACCGACAAAGTTCGGTTCCTTAATGCCCGTGTCCCAGACCGGCCTCTTCGGCGATGCGGTCGAGAGCCTGGTCCAGCTGCTGCCTCCATCGCCGAGGGCGGCCCCCTGCATCCGCACCGCATCCGCAGTAAGAGGCCCCGGGACGGGCGACCCAGAGAGGGAGAAAGCTGCTCTTGGGGAATGGTAAAGGCACCTCTCCCTCCCCCGGAGGAGGGCCGGGTGGAAAATCTGGAAAATCTCGACAAAAGAGTGGTCTTCTCTGTCCCTGGGTCCCGGAGCTCATCCTCCTCCATCGCCAGCTGGCAGCAACGGGCGGTTTGAGAGAGTCAACAAAGGCCCTACTCACGCACCCTCTGCCAATTGGCAGTGGTTCCGTTGGTCCCGCTTGCACGGTATCTGGGTGCCTGGCTAGAGCTACCCAGCCCGTCTCGCTGGCTTCTGGCGGACCATCAGCCTCGGCTATGCGATTCAGTTCGCCCGTCGTCCCCCCAAGTTCAGTGGCATCCGCTTCACAACAGTGAAGGCGGCCGATGGTCCTGTCTTGCGGGCGGAGGTCGCAGTCCTACTGGCGAAGGATGCGATAGAGCCGGTCCCTCCAGCCGATATGAAGACGGGGTTTTACAGCTCCTACTTCATTGTACCCAAGAAAGGCGGTGGGTTACGACCAATCTTGGACCTGCGTGTCTTGAACCGGGCCCTTCACCGGTTATCGTTCAAGATGTTGACGCAGGAACGCATCTTCAGGTGCATCCATCCCCGAGATTGGTTTGCAGCGGTCGACCTGAAGGACGCGTACTTCATGTGTCGACCCTTCCGCACCACAGACCATTGCTGCGGTTTTCGTCCGAAGGACGAGCATATCAGTACGAGGTCCTCGACAACTGGCTCATACTCGCTCAGTCTCAGGATCAGTTGTGCGAACACTGGGATTTGGTGCTCTCACACCTCAACCTGTTGGGTTCGGGTCATGGGGCATATGGCAGCTATGGCGGCAGTCACGCCGCTGGGGCTGCTTCATATGAGACTGCTTCAGCACTGGCTCCATGGTCGAGTCCCGAGGTGGGCGTGGCAACGCGGCACTTAACGGGTTCAAGTTACACCGGCCTGCCGCCAAACCTTCACCCTGTGGTCAGACCTTGCGTTTCTCCGGGCAGGAGTGCCCCTAGAGCAGGTCTCCAGACATGCTATGGTTTACACGGATGCCTCAACCACCGGCTGGGGGGCCACGTACAATGGGCTTGCAGTGTCAGGGGTTTGGACGGGGCCCCAACTGCACTGGCACATCAACTGCCTTGAGTTGCTGGCAGTGCACCTTGCCTTGAGCTGTGTCAAAGGGCGCTTACGAGGCAAGCATGTACTAGTCCGCACAGACGGCAACCGTTGCATACATCAACCGACAAGGTGGTCTGCGCTCCCGTCGCATGTCGCAACTCGCCCGCCACCTCCTCCTCTGGAGTCAGAAGCATCTGAGGTCGCTTCGTGCTGTTCACATTCCTGGGCTGCTCAACCGGGCAGCCGACGAGCTGTCTCGAGCTGCGCGACCGGGGGAATGGCGACTCCATCCCCAGACGGTTCAGCTGGTTTGGAGACGTTTCGGAGCCGCTCAGGTAGACCTGTTTGCCTCTGCAGAAACCTCTCACTGCCAGTTGTTCTTCTCCCTGACCGAGGGAACACTCGGCACGGGCGCACTGGCACACAGCTGGCCGCGGGGCCTTCGCAAGTATGCGTTTCCCCCAGTGAGCCTTCTTGCACAGATGCTGTGCAAGGTCAGGGAGGACGAGGAGCAGGTCCTGTTGGTGGCACCCTATTGGCCTACCCAGACCTGGTTCCCGGAACAAATGCTCCTCGCGACAGCCCCTCCTTGGCCGATTCCTCTGAGGAAGGATCTACTGACTCAGAGGCGGGGCACCCTTTGGTACCCGCGTCCAGATCTCTGGAAACTTCATTTCTGGTCCCTGGACGGGACGCGGAGGTTCTAAGTGACCTACCCCAAAAGAGGTAGTTGACACCATCACTTCAGTGAGATCACCGTCTACGAGACATGCTTACGCTTTGAAGTGGAACCTGGTCATTGAGTGGTGTTCTTCTCACCGAGAAGACCCCCGAAGGTGCCCGATCAGAGTCGTGCTGTCCTTTTTGCAGCAAGGGTTGGAGCGAAGGCTGTCTCCCTCCACCCTTAAAGTTTATGTCGCTGCAATCGCTGCTAACCACGACCCCGTAGAAGGGAAGTCGCTGGGGAAGCATGACCTGGTCATCAGGTTCCTTCATATGTGTAAAGTCCACGGTATAGCCTTGAGCCCGTGTTTCCCCGGCAGACTTCTGCCATTCCATGAGGGTTTCAATCACCTCCAATCTTCCATATGCACCTAAACCTCCTTCGGGAAAGATGGAACTTCTGCAACGTTCCTGTCCCAAGTGGAACGGGTACATTTTCCCAGTGTTATCCAGTCCTACTGATTGGGTAGTGCCATAGCAGCAGTAGCTGGTCCTCTTGTGGTAAGCCCTGGCCTATGCCAAAAAGTAGGGGCGCAGGTGGCTTCCACGGGACACTGGAAGGGGCAGTACCTAAGTCCACGGTATAGCCTTGAGCCCGTGTTTCCCCGGCAGACTTCTGCCATTTCCAAGAGGGTTACAATCACCTCCATTCTTCCATATGCACCTAAGGGATGTTCATGTGTGTATTTGCTTCCGAAACCTCCTTCGGGAAAGATGGAACTTCTGCAACGTTCCTGTCCCAAGTGGAACGGGTACATTTTCCCAGTGTTATCCAGTCCTACTGATTGGGTAGTGCCATAGCAGCAGTAGCTGGTCCTCTTGTGGTAAGCCCTGGCCTATGCCAAAAAGTAGGGGCGCAGGTGGCTTCCACGGGACACTGGAAGGGGCAGTACCTGTGGCCCTTTGTTAGTGATCCCAATTCGTCGGTCATCGGACGTGACATCAAGAGGGACCGACTGAAAGGGAACGTCTCGGTTACGTATGGTAACCCTCGTTCCCTAAAGGAGGGAACGGAGACGTCACGTCCCGTCGCCACAGCTCCTGTACCACCGCTGAGCAGCCGGGTCACCGGCTCAGCTCCTCAGCGAAAACCTGAATATGCGCTGCATCTGCTGCCTACTTATACTCACGCTGTGATCAGCGGCAGCTGGATGCAATAATCGCATGCCAATGTGCATTGGCTCGTTTAGTTTACACTCGAAGTAGATTGGTCTCTCCAAGCGAGATCCCAATTCGTCGGTCATCCGACGTGACGTCTCCGTTCCCTCCTTCAGGGAACGAGGGTTACCATACATAACCGAGACGTTATGCGTGTTTTTAAAAAAATGTTTAATATAATTTTTTGGTAACAGCACTTAGGTAATTTACTGCATTTGCACAAAATACTGCATTTGCACAAAATTCTCAGGTAATCTAAAATGTGCATCATTTAGTTACATCAAGGGTCAAATCAAATATAAATACCACATTAAAGTTAAAAGTTACACAATTTTTTATGTGTGTGCTGTACAGGTCTCGTATAAAGAATGCTTTTGCTCAGGTGGCTGAAATGATGTTTTTTTATGTAAAAATCTTGATAATGTTATAAGTGGTCCTCAGAGAGCAGTTCATGACCCCTTTAATCATCTTCTTTTTTTTCTTTGTATGTTGAAAAGTCTCTTGCTGCGTCTCAATGTGCCTACTTATACTACACCCTTAAAGTATGTACTCTTTTGGTAAAGAAAAAGTACACACTTTTGAGTGTGTAGTAGAAGAGTATGCAAGCTTTCTCTGTTGCACCTGTTACACGCACCCTGTCACTGTAAACTGGCCTGTCAATCATCTTGTCACAGTTAACATCCTCTACAATGAAATATAATAATATAATAATACCGTACTGGAGAGAAAAGAAGTAGCACATTGATCTGCCAGTCGCAGGTCTTTAATGTGGAGAACTCTGTTCATATTTTCTGCATAATGATGCATTTAAAAGTTCACGACCAAATGGATGTTTATAAAAGTTCACATTACTGTTGCAGATGAAATATAACACGGATAACAATAAATAAATATTTTTTACCAGGTTAAATGTTGATTATTAGTAACTCAAACCCCTTTTTGTAAACCTCTCTATCTAACCGTCGATCGCGCGCATCTGCCACGTTTGTAGTTTTTTAATGCGTTTTATTCGTGTTTGTAGGTCTGGACCGAATCCTTTGCCAAAGCGCAATGGATTGTGGGCAATTTTAGCAATTAGAGTGTGCACGGATCCACACTTTAAAAATCTGCCTGAAATAGTAGACCATCTGGGGACTTTTGGCATACTCTTTTCAACATACTATGCTTTGGGACACATTTATTCTAATCTCACATACTATTTAGGATGGATAGTATGAACATTGAGAC
>NW_015631060.1:363649-366343 GCF_001515625.1 Sinocyclocheilus rhinocerous | reverse complement strand
CGTTTATTGTCATCTGAACAAGTATGTAACAAGTCTGTCACGTTTGTTCTGACCAACTGAGGAAAAAAGCATTACAATAAATCGCGCTACCAATGATAATTTAATCTAAAGATCGGTTAGCTCATATCACATCAAACCATGCACATTATTATTATTGCTATACTTTATTCTCAAATTATAAATGTTAACAAAATCAGCATTGCCTATAGTGCGTATTAGTGTGTAGATTTCAATGTCTGCACAGTCTAATCTCTAATTGTCATACCATTCGAATTTCATATTAAGAAATTCTTTTAACCCAAAAAGCAAATTATGCTCCCTTCGAACTGGTTGTCTTTAAAATACAAATCTTTGTAATCACAGGCTATCTGTAATCAGAAGCACATTTATAATTGGAATATAAATTTAATATCATTCACATGTGTTTCATAAACACATAATCCTTTCTGGATTACAATCCACCATCAAAATGATACATTTAATTATTCCAGCTGCTGTGAGAAAAGGCTATAAACGATCCGCCACCTGCAGGATCCTCACATGCGATAGCCTAGTAGCCGGGACAACTTCTTTATGTTTACAGACGTGACGTAATGACGCAGCGACATGCTCGAATTTCCTGCAAAAACCTACTCGAATTTCCTGCGAAAACCTACCCGTACCACTCAAATGAGAAAACATTATTATAAGCTAACCGTTGTGAATCGGGCTAAAGTAAGGTGATAGTTCTGAACACTGGCTGGTTATGTACTTGCTCAAATATTGATTTCGGATCATTTTTAACCAAAAAAGTTACGGACTGCAGCTTTAAATACATCAAAGGAAATAGTTCACCCAAAAACTGTCATCATTTATTCACCTTCATGTTGTTCCAAACCTGTATAAATTTCTATTTTGTGCTGAAAACAAATGAAGATATTTGAAAGAAAGTTTGTAACTAAGATGTTTTGGGTCACCACTGACTTCCATAGTAGAAAAAAATGCTATGGAAATCAATAGTTTTGTTCCCCAAAACTGGTTACAAACATTTCAATACTTTTTCCTTTGTGTTCAGCATAACAAAGAAATTTATACAGGTTTGGAACAACTTGAGGGTGAGTAAATGATGACAGTTCATCCTTTACATTTTATTTTGTTGAGACATTAACCAGTTTGTCTGTTAAATATGCTTCCTAATAAAGTAGACTAACAATTTTAGCATGAACTAGATGAGCTCCTGGAGAGCTACAGTCCTGCAGACTTTAGTTCCAACCCTGCTCCAGCACACCTGTCTGTAATTATCAAGCAACCCTGAACACCTTGATTAGCTGGTTCAGGTGTGTTAGATTGGGGTTAGAGCTGAAATCTGCAGGATGGTAGCTCTCCAGGAGCAGGGTTGGACACCCCTGCATTAGAAGGTTGTTAACATGACTTAGCATGTTACTAGTATGATTTAACATGGCTTAGCAAGTTAATAGTATGATTTAACATGAATTAGCATGTTGCTTGCATGATTAAACAGTGTATTTGATGCAACGCATAGGAATTCTAGACACAGCAATTTCAGCCACAAACATTTTGTTTCCTGGAAGATTATAATTTAGGAACAACATGAGGGTTAGTTGTCTTTTATGGATGAACTATACCTTTAAAGATCTGTACAACATAAATACCTTTTTTTTTTTTTGGTGTAGTTGTGAAAAAGAGGTATAAACAAAGATGAGACTGAATAACTGGACAATTAATAGAAGCACAAAATGAAAACACGGTTTTAAAAAATAAATTCATGATGTACTCACTCGTTATATATTTTTTTGTAAATTTTGAACACACAAAAAAGTTACGGACAGCAGCTTTAAATTGCCTGACTGCTATAATTTTTATTACAATCTCTTTGAATGTTGTGAAGCATCAGAGTTTTCATAGACATTTAATGGAGGAACATAATAAAATGGTTAGTTCACCCCAAAAATTATTTATGTCTCACAGTACTCTTTCAGTTGAAGTATTTTGATACCATTGAAATGGTTTTGTGTATTTGGCTATACTGTTATTTTATTAAAGGATTAGTTCACCCAAAAAAAAAAATGTCAATAATTACTCACTGGTGCATGTGCGTGCCGAACTGTGGGTGGAGAACAGTATGGTTCAAATTTTTACCGAGAACCATTACACCTCTAGTAATTTAGTACACTCTCTTAGGGTGTACTCACACTAGGCACGGTTGCCTTGAACCAAGCGCGATTATCCCCACTCCCCCGCTGGCCTGCACTCACACTTGCACTACACATTCCGGGCCGGAGCACGCTTACGTCATGTATGAAATAACGGAGAAAACCACTTTCGCTAATATTCTGCCTAATAATTAATAATAATTAATTTATAATTTATGCCGTGCATTGATTTTCACTTGTATGTATCAGAAAATTATTATGGAGGCAGCTGACGTTAATGAAATAATTTGCAGCTTTACTCGCAAACTACATTTCCTGTTCATCAATAAGGTAAGAACCAGAGCCATTATAAACATACTTGATTGAATTAAATTAATTGATAAGTATAGTGTAGTAGTAGTAATAGAATATGTTTGCGATGATAGTGATGTTAGTAGCGCACACAAAATAATATCTTTTCAGTGCTCCGGCGTGGTTAGCGCTCACACTGCATGCGCACCGCGCCCGAGCCCAACCGAACCGTGCCCTGGCCCACCTCTTC
>NW_015631060.1:317571-363626 GCF_001515625.1 Sinocyclocheilus rhinocerous | reverse complement strand
TTTTAACCCAAAAAGCTAATTATGCTCCCTTCGAACTGGTTTTCTTTAAAATACAAATCTTTGTAATCCCAGGCTATCTGTAATCAGAAGCACATTTATAACTGGAATATAATTTAATTTCATTCACATGTGTTTCATAAACACATAATACTTTCTGGATTACAATCCGCCATCAAAATGATACATTTAATTATTCTGGCTGCTGTGAGAAAAGGCTATAAACAATCGGCCATCTGCAGGATCTTCACATGTGATAGTCTAGTAGCCGGGACAACTTCTTTATGTTTACAGACGTGACGTAATGACGCAGCGACATGCTCGAATTTCCTGCAAAAACCTACTCGAATTTCCTGCGAAAACCTACCCGTACCACTCAAATGAGAAAACATTATTATAAGCTAACCGTTGTGAATCGGGCTAAAGTAAGGTGATAGTTCTGAACACTGGCTGGTTATGTACTTGCTCAAATATTGATTTCGGATCATTTTTAACCAAAAAAGTTACGGACTGCAGCTTTAAATACATCAAAGGAAATAGTTCACCCAAAAACTGTCATCATTTATTCACCTTCATGTTGTTCCAAACCTGTATAAATTTCTATTTTGTGCTGAAAACAAATGAAGATATTTGAAAGAAAGTTTGTAACTAAGATGTTTTGGGTCACCACTGACTTCCATAGTAGAAAAAAATGCTATGGAAATCAATAGTTTTGTTCCCCAAAACTGGTTACAAACATTTCAATACTTTTTCCTTTGTGTTCAGCATAACAAAGAAATTTATACAGGTTTGGAACAACTTGAGGGTGAGTAAATGATGACAGTTCATCCTTTACATTTTATTTTGTTGAGACATTAACCAGTTTGTCTGTTAAATATGCTTCCTAATAAAGTAGACTAACAATTTTAGCATGAACTAGATGAGCTCCTGGAGAGCTACAGTCCTGCAGACTTTAGTTCCAACCCTGCTCCAGCACACCTGTCTGTAATTATCAAGCAACCCTGAACACCTTGATTAGCTGGTTCAGGTGTGTTAGATTGGGGTTAGAGCTGAAATCTGCAGGATGGTAGCTCTCCAGGAGCAGGGTTGGACACCCCTGCATTAGAAGGTTGTTAACATGACTTAGCATGTTACTAGTATGATTTAACATGGCTTAGCAAGTTAATAGTATGATTTAACATGAATTAGCATGTTGCTTGCATGATTAAACAGTGTATTTGATGCAACGCATAGGAATTCTAGACACAGCAATTTCAGCCACAAACATTTTGTTTCCTGGAAGATTATAATTTAGGAACAACATGAGGGTTAGTTGTCTTTTATGGATGAACTATACCTTTAAAGATCTGTACAACATAAATACCTTTTTTTTTTTTTGGTGTAGTTGTGAAAAAGAGGTATAAACAAAGATGAGACTGAATAACTGGACAATTAATAGAAGCACAAAATGAAAACACGGTTTTAAAAAATAAATTCATGATGTACTCACTCGTTATATATTTTTTTGTAAATTTTGAACACACAAAAAAGTTACGGACAGCAGCTTTAAATTGCCTGACTGCTATAATTTTTATTACAATCTCTTTGAATGTTGTGAAGCATCAGAGTTTTCATAGACATTTAATGGAGGAACATAATAAAATGGTTAGTTCACCCCAAAAATTATTTATGTCTCACAGTACTCTTTCAGTTGAAGTATTTTGATACCATTGAAATGGTTTTGTGTATTTGGCTATACTGTTATTTTATTAAAGGATTAGTTCACCCAAAAAAAAAAATGTCAATAATTACTCACTGGTGCATGTGCGTGCCGAACTGTGGGTGGAGAACAGTATGGTTCAAATTTTTACCGAGAACCATTACACCTCTAGTAATTTAGTACACTCTCTTAGGGTGTACTCACACTAGGCACGGTTGCCTTGAACCAAGCGCGATTATCCCCACTCCCCCGCTGGCCTGCACTCACACTTGCACTACACATTCCGGGCCGGAGCACGCTTACGTCATGTATGAAATAACGGAGAAAACCACTTTCGCTAATATTCTGCCTAATAATTAATAATAATTAATTTATAATTTATGCCGTGCATTGATTTTCACTTGTATGTATCAGAAAATTATTATGGAGGCAGCTGACGTTAATGAAATAATTTGCAGCTTTACTCGCAAACTACATTTCCTGTTCATCAATAAGGTAAGAACCAGAGCCATTATAAACATACTTGATTGAATTAAATTAATTGATAAGTATAGTGTAGTAGTAGTAATAGAATATGTTTGCGGTCGTAATGATGACAGTAGTGCACACAAAATAGTATCTGTTCCATGCTCCGGCGCGGTTAGCGCTCACACTGCATGCGTACCGCGCCCGAGCCCAACCGAACCGTGCCCTGGCCCACCTCTTCCAACCAGGCCAGGGCCGACTAAACGAACACGGAGCGCTCACACTAATCAAACGAACCGGGCTTTGGGGGTTAAACACGCTCGGGCACGGTTCAAAATGCCTAGTGTGAATACACCCTAAGTTGATCTCTCTCTCTCATAATACTCAACATAATACAATAAGCTTGTATGGAGAGATTCAACATTCCTTTGTTACTAGTTCTAAAGTGATGTTTTAGAATTAGTAATGGAGGCTTGTTCATAACTATAAAACTGCCAATTTGAGATTCGTATCCTTGGCGTACCCTTGTTGTTTCTTGTTTATTTGCACACTTGTGTCGTCAAAATGTTGTATAAACTCAATATCACACTCGTAGCCACGCGATATGGCTGTATATCAGCACGGCTGTGATTCAGCCGTAGGAAAAAGGTTGCAAGATATCTCAGGGCTACGAGTGTGATATTGTGAGAGAACCAATAAGGTTTATGATCAATGTTTATGCACATAAATGATGACAGAATTTTCATTTTTGGATGAACTATCCCTTTTAGGTATCTTAAAGGGTTAGTTCACCCAAAAATGAAAATTCTGTCATGTATTACTCACCCTCATGTCGTTCCACACCCGTAAGACTTTTGTTTATCTTCGCGCCAAAAAGTATTCTCATTGCTTTATAATATTAAGGTTGAGCCACTGTACTCACATGAACTGTTTTAAATATGTTTTTAGTACCCTTCTGGGCATTGAAAAAGGAAATTAACTTGCGGGCAATGGAGGCTTTCACTGAGCCATCGGATTTTATAAAAAAATATCTTAATTTGTGTTCCGAAGATGAACAAAGGTCTTACAGGTTTTGAACGACACAAGGGTGAGTAATTAATGACAGATGTTTCATTTTTGGGTGAACTAACGCTTTAACAACAATACCGGCTAATTTGTTTTACATTATGTTGTGTACCTTCACTCTGGTGTGAGAGGTCGAATTCATCTTGCACCTCCCGTTGGGCCAGACATGGGCTTTAAGGTGTGTAATTTCTATCTGGTCACCCATCTTCAAGTCCGCAAGGGCTTCATCCCGCCAGAAATGAAAAAAAGAAAATCAATTTTGGGCCACTTCTCAGTTGAAAGTCAAGGATGGGGACTTGTATGCAAGTATAATAATAATAATAATACTAATGAATGTCCATTTAATTTTCACAAAACTAAATATCACATCAACAGCACACTGAATAGTTATAACATTATATCTTACGAAAATCTGATCATAACATCAGGTTTTTATTTCCTCTAACAAATATTAGGCTCTTTTCCTCCATCAGACTCAAAAGATTAGTGTTGCTGAACCAAGCTGATGTGTATTAATCCAGATTTTTTTTTTTTCTTTTTCTTACAAATTCAACATTTTAAACAATTCAGCATCTCACTCATAACACCAACTTCAGGTCAAAAGTTTGGAACAATTTAGATTGATGTTTTTGAAAGATGTTCTTCTGCTCACCAAGGCTGCATTTATTTGATAAAAAATACAGCAAAACCAGTAATACTGTGAAATATCACTACAATTTAAAATAACTGTTTTGACTTCTTTCATAAACATTTTTAAAAAAAAAATGTGTTCCAACCTTCACGTTTAAGGGTGTACTCACGCTAGGTGTTTTGAACTGTGCCCGAGCGCGTTTGACCCCCAAAGCCCGGTTCGTTTGACTACTGTGAGCGCTCCATGCGGTTCGTTTAGCCGTCCCTGGCCCAGTTGGAAGAGGTGGGCCAGGGCACAGTTCGGTTGGGCTCGGTACGCATGCAGTGTGAGCGCTAACCACGCCGGAGCACGGATCAAATACTGTTTTGTGTGCGCTACTGTCATCATTACGACTGCAAACATATACTGTACTATTACTACTACTACACTACACTTTTCAATTAATTTAATTCAATCAAGTATATTTAGATTTATAATGGCTCTGGTTCTCACCTTATTGATGAACAGGAAATGTAGTTTGCGAGTAAAGCTGCAAATTATTTAATTAACGTCAGCTGCCTCCGTAATAATTCTCTGATACATACAAGTGAAAATCAATGCACAACATAAATTATAAAGTAATTATTAATTATTCGACAGAATATTAGCGAAAGTGGTTTTCTCCGTTATCTCACACAATGATGTAAGCGTGCTCCGGCCCGGAAAGTTTAGTGCAAGTGTGAGTGCAGGCCAGCGGGGGAGTGGGGATAATCACGCTCTGTTCAAAGCAACCGTGCCAAGTGTAAATTAGTGTAAAAGAGGCTCTTGTCAAATAACCGTCATGAACTATCAATTAACTTGTGATATCGTCATGACTTTATAAAACTCTGATTTATGTTTGTAAAATAAGTAGCCTTTCTATCTGTTATACTGTTACACTTGCTAATTTTCTCACAGAATTTCATCCTGTCAGATGTGGCTCTCTCGTTACATGGAGCGATATCATTCTTAATGTCAGTAATATAGCTTAACTTTGTAAATGTCCCCAAAACCTTCAAACTGGCTGTTATTAAGCCTCTCATCAAAAACCACAACTTGACCCCAAAGATCTAGTTAATTACAGACCGATCTCAAATTTCCCTTTTCTTTCCAAGATACTAGAAAAGGTAGTATCCTCACAATTATATTCCTTCTTAGAGAAAAATGGTATCTGTGAGGATTTCCAGTCAGGATTTAGACCGTATCATAGTACCGAGACTGCTCTCATTAGAGTTACAAATGACCTGCTCTTCTCATCTGATTGTGGTTGTATCTCTCTGTTAGTGCTATTGGATCTTAGCGCTGCGTTTGACACTATTGACCACAACATTCTTTTGCATAGACTAGAAAACTTTGTTGGCATTAATGGAAGTGCATTAGCATGGTTCAAATCGTACTTATCTGACCGCCATCAATTCGTAGCATTGAATGAAGAGGTATCATATCGATCACAAGTGCAGTATGGAGTACCTCAAGGCTCAGTACTAGGGCCGTTACTCTTCACGCTTTACATGTTACCCTTGGGAGATATCATCAGGAAACACGGTGTTAGCTTTCACTGTTATGCTGATGATACTCAGCTCTATATTTCTTCGCGGCCCGGCGAAACATACCAATTTGAAAAACTAATGGAATGCATAGTCGATATAAAAAACTGGATGACAGAGATGTTAATTATCATAGAGAAAAAACAGAGGTGTTAATTATCGGACCTAAAAGCTCCACATGTAATAACCTTGAACACTGTCTTTCACTTGATAACTGCTCTCGTCATCAGTTAGGAACTTAGGTGTGCTATTTGATCGTAATCTTTCCTTCGAAAGCCACGTTTCTAGCATTTGTAAAACTGCATTTTTCCATCTCAAAAATATATCTAAATTGCGACCTATACTCTCAATGTCAAATGCAGAAACGTTAATTAATGACCTCAAGGTTAGATTATTGTAATGCTTTATTGGGTGGTTGTTCTGCACGCTTAATAAACAAACTCCAGCTGGTCCAAAATGCAGCATCTAGAGTTCTTACTAGAACCAGGAAGTATGACCATATTAGCCCGGTTCTGTCAACACTACACTTGGCTCCCTATTAAACATCGTATAGATTTCTGTGTAGAAAATCCTGCTTATTACCTATAAAGCCCTGAATGGTTAAGCACCTCAGTACTTGAGCAAGCTCTTATCGTATTATAGTCCTCCATTCTTATTCCGAGGTCACCGTAGCCACCAGATCCAGTCAGTCTCCAGCCCAGATGGTGGATCAGCACCTAGAGACAACCTCTACAGCCCTGATTTCAAATTCAGCGGAGACCAGGACAACTAGATGAGCCCCAGAGATGGATCCCCAGTGAATACCTTGTCTCCTAGACGGCCATCGGGCCAAGGCCACGGAACCAGACGAGCCCTCTGCACAATCTAACTTTGCTGCAGCATGGATCAACCTGCTGGGTCGACTTGATTGCACAGATACTATTTAAACTGAACTGAGCAGGACGATAACATCACTGAGTTAAATGATGAACTGCCTTTAACTGAAAATTTAATGTTTTCTATTGTCCTTTTGCATTGACACACTGTTTTCCTATTTGATACTGTAAAGTTGCTTTGACACAATTTGTATTGTTAAAAGCGCTATATAAATAAAGGTGACTTGACTTGTGTTTTTACAGGACAAGTGCTCTCAGGGGGGTATTCCAGAAAGCAGGGTTAACTTACCATGTGCTAAACCCTGAACTCTCGGTTGATTAACCCAAATCCTGCTTACTCTTGAGTATGTCGGTTCCAGAACACCTGAGAAGAGTTAGCTCAATCAACCTCCTATTGGTATCCGAGGCACGGTAAATACATAAAGACATTTTCAATGGATCGCCGAATTTACGAATCACCATGGAAGCTCATGGTGAGAAGAAAAGGGCAGCATACTTCACAGAGGTGTAGTTAGAGGTTTTAATGCTGGCTTACGAAGAATTCAAGCCGATTATAATGAAAAAAGCAATACGGCTGCATCAGTGAAGGAAAGAGAGTTGGCTTGGCAAAAAATAACCGACAAGAGTAATTGCGTGAGTTTATTAAATTAAAAATATGGTACCTTCTCCCCTTTTATTATAATGCAAAATTAAACATCAATACTTTTGAGTGTGTTGTATAACTATTCAAGCATTTATTTTTCCTGCCATCAATTTCTTAAGGTTACAATAATAATGTATATTGACTAGTAATATATTGGCTTTTTGTTTAATAAGGTGTAATCCTTCTGGAGCTAGAAGAACTCTGTCCCAAGTCAAAATGAAACACAAAAACATTCTCCAAAAGGTAATATTTGATTAAACAATTTCTGGAGGTATGTATTAAGCGATTCTTAGCGCATTCTTTCTGTCTTGTAGCTAATAGAAAGAAGGCTGAGGCCCGTCTAACTGGTGGGGGGCCACCACCACCCCTCACCCCAGCTGAGGAGTTGGCTCTGTCCCTTAATAAAGGGCGACCAGTGGTTGATGGCATTCCTGAGAGCACTTCATCACAACTGACACACGTGACTTACTGAAATGTAGGTTTACCACAGTAGTACTTATGATTTATTCTAATTTTATAACTTTTAATAAACAACTATCAACGCTGTCACTTAAAAGGTTTTTTGAATGCACTTAACAGTAGTCATTGTTTCACATGTGCATTATGCAGGCTTATTTTATTTAACTGTATATGCTGTATACTGTAATCTTATTTGTAGTACTTTATATGTTACTAATGTCTTTGTGCATTAGTGGTTTTTGTTTGAGAATATATTTTGAGAATCTTATGGGTTTTATTATCTTGCAGTTGCTGATGGACCCATTGTATTATTGGACCTTCCTGAAACCACACAGTCTGTCACAGTTGTAAGTGATTATTGTCAGGTACCTTTAGTTGCTTTTAGATCTTTTGTAACAAATTGTCATTGTCTTTTCACACAATATGCCTGGGGATTCACATGCAGATGAAGGTCCTTTTGCCTCAACACACAATCTTAGCAGTGTAAGAATTTGTCTGCAGTTGTCCTATTTAAATATCATGTTATTGTATCACAGATTTGTGGTAGTCTTTTTTATTCTGCCTTCCTAGTTGCTTGAAAGGAGCTGTATAAGGTCCATCTTCAAAGGCAAATAAGAAAAAGTGACATGGAGGTGGACCTTATACAGCTTCAAATAGAGGAGAAAACACTAGCCATTAAAAAGGCCAAACTTGAAATAGAAATACTGGAGCATCGCATTAAGGTGGGAACTGTATGTGAACATTAATCTGTTACTTGTTGTTGAATAGTATATAAAGCAACGAATAAAAATCTATTTTTCCTTTTATTCAGGAAATAAATAAATTAACAATGCTTCAATGTAAACAATTTAATTAAAGTGATTTTGACAAATCATGTGTCTTAGCATTCTGCCATCTCTTTGGTCTGCTAGATTAATTGGGAGTTCCTCTAGGCCATCTTCATCAGGACAAGGGGGTGGCTCTCTCCTCTTATTGTGGCAATGTTGTGAAGGACAACACAAGCAACTGTGATGTCACATGCCCTCTCTGGACTGACCCTGAGCCCACATAGACACTGAAACCTTGCTTTCAGGAGGCCTATGGTCATCTCGATCTTGACCCGTGTCCTACTGTGGGCCAGGTTGAATCGTGTCTGTGGTCCAGGCTCAGGTTCAGGATAGGGTCATCATATGGGACAGACAAGGGTACCCTCTGTACCCCAGCAAGTAACCACTGAAGTGTCCTGTAATGATTGAAGTGTATAATACAAATATAGTAAAAAAATAAAATAAAATAATAAAAACGGGTAAAGCAAAACGTACCCTGTTGAAATGTGTGGCATAATGATGACTCCCTAAAAATTCTGGCATCATGTACGGACCCCTGGCCATTTTGCCTCACCATTAGTGATGAGGTGGGTCGCATCACATATTAGCTAGTTAGTGGGAAGCAGTAATGAGTTTAATGGTATTAACACTGAAAGATTAAGGACTGAAAATTCAGTTGTTACCTGCACATTGATGCTATGGATTGACTTCCTATTAACATAGTCTCCCTCATTGACTAAAGGAGCTTTAATAGGAATGTGGGTGCCATCAATGCACCCGATCAAATTTGGGAACCCTGAAATTGAAAGTGATATTAAAAAATTAAGTCTGTGTCTGTGTGTGTATATGCAGTATGCATAGATGGATAGATATGAATAGTATGAATAAATATTAAAATATGTTTCTCATAGATTTTCCTAGAAAGGACGAACCTGCCACTCTGGAATTCTTCTTTAACAAGACACAGAGGTTTTTGGCCAGGGAACTGTACAAAAGTGTGTAGGAACCGTTTTAGTGCCAGGCATACTGTACGAACAAGTCTACACACAGTTGCCTTTCCCACATGCTCTGCATCGGCCACATTGTACAGAAAATTCCCTGTCGCAAAAAAACGAAGAGCAATGCACAGGATGTGTTCTGTGGTAAGCGCTGACCCCGCAGTTTGTCACATTTGATATGTGAGGTTTCAAAAGGTTCGTTAAATAAATTAATGATTCTTTTGAAAAACGGTAGTGCTCCCTCAAATATTCGTTCGATAAGAAAACACCTCGATACGTGGCCTTATCACCCTCTCATGGTGAAAAAAACCTTGTATAATCTGTGCTTCCACATCCACAGGATCGTCATCAAAAGTGCACACCATGCTCCATCACCTCTCTGAAACAAACTAACCCTGGAACATAACCTGCTCCGGAGCAGGTTATGTTCAGAGAGTAAGTTGCTATAGCTACTTACATACCCTGAAAGTTACCTCCGTTTTTGGAACTGAAAGTTGAGGTTATCCGCTAATCCGGGTATGTCACATAACCTGCTTTCTGGAATACCCCCAGGTGTCACTCACACTGCTGTGCGGCTAACAAACAGAGAAGAGATGAGACTACCAGAGGTCCTGAGATTGGATGAGAAGAGCGATTCCTCCGGGATGAAGGTCACTCCTTCTCCAACGGTTTATGGAAGATGCCCAGAGTCTGGAATGATCTGCTTGGTTTCACTGGATACGGTAAAGCCGCAGCAAACAGACATATACTTTTGTCTCTATTTCAATAACCATTCTTAAAGGGGGTCATATGATGCGATTTAAATTTTTCCTTTCTCAGCACACCTCGCTTTTTCAGACCGATAAGCTTTGTAAAAATCGACGCGGTTCAGAAAAGCGGGGCATAGAGGAGAAACAATAATGTACAGTATGTGGAAAATAATGTGTTTTTTTAACCTTAAACCGCATAAACACATTTCATTACACCAAATACACAAAATAATGTTCTTTTTAGCAGCATCATATGACCCCTTTAAACTAGATGCTTTCATTATTTGTATTAGACTGGTTTTGGACCCATCAAAACCGTTTGTTCTGCAAAAAGTAAACAAAAATGTTACTAATACATTCAAATTTACTCACCCTAAAGCCATTCAAGATGTAGATGAGTTTGTTTCTTCATCAGAACAGATTTGGATTGGATTTAGCATTACATTTCTTGCTCACTAATGGATCCTCTTCAGCAGAGTATGAGAGCAGAGCGGTGTGATTTTGAATGGAGCGAGGAGCAGATTTTTAAAAGTCGGGAGCGTCGTGGTTTTCACTCGCTCCACTACCGCTCCATCACGAGCACAATTCATGCCAACGGCCCATAATATAACAATATTTAGCAAAAATTCACACGTTAAACATATTTAGTTAGCTTGATACAGATGGATAACTCAAATCAGAAAGAATGTGAATGCTATGATGACGGCAATAGACGCGAGCGGGAAGTTATAGTTCAAGGAATTTGTTTGATCCTTCCAGATAGCCTACTTAATATTTTCGGGTGAAAGCGTTATTTAAACAGGTTGTAACGAATCATCCACTGAAGGCGAGCGTAGTGAGAACCCAAGTGCAGTTTTATTTACAGTGTGATCCAAACATCCAAACAAGATACACAGACTTGACTTGACTTGACATGAACAGACTTAACTTGACGAGGCAGTCTTTCCTTCCTGTGACTGGAATCCCTGAAACAAGACCGAAATACACCGGAACTCTTATTTCCAGTCTTCAAGTTCAGACGAGGCAGATAAAATATGCATTCTTACAACTATCTAAAACATATTACCATATAAACATTGTAAAGTAAACATTGCTGTAGTTCATCAGCACTATTTCTTAAGCAATCGCCTGTCAAAAATGTGTGCTATTCCTTTATTGCGAACCGCTCTGTATCAGTCTGAAGCACTGTTGCGTGAGCCTGTAGAACGTGTAACAGCGCAGTTTTCCTGTGTTTAGATCAGCACATTACAATTTAGATGTGCGCATCTACCACACATCAGTTTGCCGTAAAATTACCAGAACTACAGGTAAATACACAAATGTGCTGTTCACACAAGCAACAGTGTTACTTATTTTAGCAGTAAGTTACCATTCACGTTTCAAAACAACGGTGAACTCTGTAATGTCAATCATCTACTTGCCTGATTCAAGTTTCATCCCATATATTCAGACTTTCATTCCATTTATTCAAGTTTCATCCCATATATTCAGACTTTCATTCCATTTATTCAAGTTTCATCCCATATATTCAGACTTCCATTCCATACATTCAAACTGTCATTCAATATATTCAATTTTCATTCTAGATATTCAAGTTTCATTCCAGATACTCTCTTTCATTCCATATATTCAGACTTTCTTTCAATACATTCAAACTTTCATTCCATATATTTAAACTTCCATTCCATATATTCAAGTTTTATTCCATAAATTCCGATTTCCATTCCATATACTCAAACTTCATATTACAAATACCATAATTTCCTGAACAGCATGCCATAATATATATAAAAAGCAGTTTTTAATTTTTTTGACCAAGTTGCGATTGCTTTGGTACATTCAAGCAATTGATTATGTACATTTGTCTGTGGTTTCCTACATTATCAGTTGCTAATGTCATGCTTCTCAAAATTTACCATATAGTTCTCTGTGCAATAGTCTTACCCTCCAAAACATCTAGGCATTAGTTCATCGTATAAGTCATTAAATGCAAAATGGTTGATCTAGTTGTCATAAACTCTCAAGCATATTTTCTACACATTTCTATTAGACTTTTTGTAAATTTGCCATGATTTGTACAGGTGAATCTTGACTTTCACTAATAAAGAGAATAAGGATCAGGCATTGTAAATCAACAGTAGCTCTCTGGCCGATGCCATTTCAACCACGCCTTCTGCTTTTGGTCAGGTTGAAGCCAGCCTCATCCACATATATGAAGTTGTGAGATGGTTCACTTGACTCCAATTCCATGTTGCATTGCAAGTGAAGATATTCGTTGTGATGTAGATGAGAATCTGTGGTGCCTGCAAAAGCAAAGTTCTGCCTAAGGGGTGTTTCCTGTGTTTGCCTTTTCTAATTTTGGATTTTCACTTTCGTATATCTTCCCATACATCTTTAGTATATCACAATGACGTTGGAAAAGTTTTTTTTTGATGCACATACTTCTTTGCAAATATTAAGGATGATTCGAGAAATGCACCAAAGTGACTGAGAAAAACTGTAATATTAGTAATAATAATAATAAATTCACAAAAGTAATTAATTTGACAGTAAATGAAATATATTTTACTGTAATATTAATTAATATATTAATTATTGTAATAAAAATAAACTATTTATGTCTTTTAAAATATACAAAAAATATCTGAATATTTTAGAACAAAATATTGCTAACATATATAGTGTAAATCTATTATGATTATATTTTAGCCACATATTTTCCCAGATATAATTTATTCATATTTATTTATTTATTTCAGAATCAGAAGAGCTTTATTACCAAGTATGTTTACACACACAAGGAATTTGACTTGACGACAGGAGCTTCCAGTGTAGAAGAAAGTACAAACATAGTGCAGACATACATGATAGTGCAGACATAATTATGAAAGATTAATTGTTCAGGCTGAATATAGCCTGTGGGAAAAAACTGTTCTGGCTGTTCTGGTGGTCAGTGCTCTGTAGCTCCGACCAGAAGGCAACAGTTCGAAGAGAGAGTGGGCTGGGTGTGAGGGGTCCAAGGTGATTTTTTTTAGTCCTTTTCTTCACTCTGGATCTTGGAGGCTGGGCAGAGGGGCATCGATAATCCTCTCAGCAGTCCTGACTGTCCGTTGTAGCCTCTTGATGTCTGATTTGGTAGCTGAACCAAACCAGACAGTTATGGATGAACACAGGACAGACTCAATGATAGCAGAGTAGAACTGTTTCAGCAGCTCCTGTGGCAGGTTGAATTTCCTCAGCTGGCGAAGGAAGTACAACCTCTGCTGGGCCTTTTTTGCAATGGAGTCTATGTGAGTGTCCCACTTCAGGTCCTGAGAGATAGTGGTGCCCAGGAACCTGAATGACTCCACTGCAGTCACAGTGCTGTCCATGATGGTGAGTGGGGGGAGTGCAGGGGGTTTTCTCCTGAAGTCCACGATCATCTCCACAGCCCTGAGCATGTTAAGCTCCAGGTTGTTAAGACTGCACCAGACAGCCAGCTCTTTAACCTCCTGTCTGTAAGCAGACTCGTTTTCATCCTTGATGAGGCCGATGACTGTAGTGTCTGCAAACTTCAGGAGCTTGACAGAGGGGTCCTTTGAAGTGCAGTCATTCGTGTAGAGAGAGAAGAGCAGTGGGGAGAGTACACATCCCTGGGGAGCGCCAGTGCTGATGGTGATAGTCCTGGATGTGAGTTTGCCCAGCCTCACTAGCTGCTGCGACAGAGTGATATGCATCCTTTATTGCTGTGTAACAGTGATCCAATATATTGCTGTCTCTGGTGGGACACGTAATGTGCTGCTTGTATTTTGGCAGTTCACGGGAGAGATTTACATAATTGTAACCTATAGGCCTATGAAACAGAACACACACATTGTTATTATATTAGATATGAATGTTATTATTCAAAAGTAACAGGTCACACATTCCTATCATTCCAGCCGTACATCTCTGTATGAGCCCCATGTGACGACAGGAAACAATTCGAGCGTGTCATGTGTTAGTATTTAAAGGCTTGGAACTCATTAGCTCATTTTGTTGGTTGAAGTTTCAGAGTAGTCTGTTTTCAGCGTGAAAAAAACTGTTATCATGGGACTGTTTTCACAACTAAAGAGAGCGTTTAAAGTGGAGCGTGCACACTGACCCCAACCCTGTGTGCCTCTCAAATACATGCCCATCATAGCAGAAAACCATCCTCATTGGCTCGATGAGACACCTGGTGGTGCTGATGTGAGAGATGAAGGGAGAAAGGAGATGAGAGAAGAAGAGGATTTAGAGATGCGGCCTTCTTCACTTATTATGCCGAAGACCTGGGACATACAACGTGGCTAAAGCTGAGAAAGTGAACCAGAGAATTACTGATGGTAAAAACACATATGATGATAGAAGTTTTGATTAAAGGGCAATACTTTAATTAGGGAAACTTCTGTAGATCTTGTGTACAACAAAAAAATCACTGGCCCAGATATTGCTGTCTTTATCACACTAAACATTTTAGAGTGAGAGTTTAAAGATCACAAGTTAAATTAAATTTAAGATTTAAATTTAAGATTAAGATTTTTAGACTACTACAGTAAACTAAAACCATAAAAGTAATTTACTTTAAATAATATAAATGTCAGCTGAAATTAAATCTAATATTTTAAAACAATAAAATCATTCCAGCTTGTCAAAGCAACAGGTGTCCAAAACGCGAATTATTGCGAATGTTTATTCAGAAATAAATAAGATTTACATTGTCTAAAGAAGTTAAATTTTTTTTAAATAAATTATATAAAATATTATAAGTAAAAATTATGTAATTAACATTCCCTCTTTAGATCAGACTTCTCTACAACACATCACTATTGTAGAGATTCCTAATCTTGGAGAAGCTCCAGTCTCTGAAGTCCTCCCTACTGTAGAGGAACAGCTGGAGCAGTACGTCCTCCAGCATCAGGATGTTCACACTCCAGTTAGTTTGACTGAAGAGGACAAAGTGGAAGAGCTGGACAAGGGTAAGATTACTGCCATCATCTAAAACAACACACACATTCTCTCATTCCCAGTCTTTCAAAGGTTCCTCTAAACGAAGAACCACTCTAATTTGAGTATGTAGCCCAAGCTGTGATATAAACGAACGCTATTGGCTATTTTAAAAAGGGGCGGGGCTGCTTGATATGTTCCGCCCTGTCTTCCTGTTTCAGTTAAAATGACGTCAACACATAGAGTAACGCTGCGTGTTTCTAAGCATTTCAGGGTACCTTTCATATTATTTATGTGATTTGATCCATATTATTGGTATTCCCCTCTTTAGACAAGACTTCTCAACAGCAAATTGTAGAGATTCATGATCTTGGAGAAGCTCCAGTCTCTGAAGTCTTTCCTGCTCCTGAGGAACAGCTGGAGCAGGACGTCCTCCATCAGGACGTTCACACTCCAGTTAGCTCCACTGAAGATGATGAAGCAGAGGAGCCAGACAACAATAATAGTAATACATATATGAGAATTAGTATGTAAAATGTCATTTTAAATTATAAAATGCATAAAAAATCATGCTCAACATTTGTTTATCTTTTAATAGGCCACATTTTCTGGCGATATGAATTTGGCCCCAAGCTGGATGAAGGAGGCTATGGCTATGTGCATGCAGGAACTCAATGCAAGGATGGCCTGAAGGTTTCATTTTTTTACTTACTCCTTTTTCACTTACAAAACTTTCCATACCTGTTCAGTATTCATGACTGGAATGATCACTGTGCACATGTTAATTGTTTTGTTGATCAAGTGGCTGTGAAAATTGCAGACAAGTCACCAGATATGCCATAGATCAGAGTTGTAAGTAGCCTGCGATTTCTATATTATTGCTTCTCATTTACTGTTTTCAGTTTCTAACATCTTATATTCATGTTAATCTGAGAAAGCCTCAGCCAAATATTGTCCTATCCTAACAAACCATACATCAATGGAAAGCTTATTCATTTAGCTTTCAGATGATGCATACAATCTCAATTTCAAAAAATTGACCCTTATGACTGGTTTTGTGGTCCAGGGTCACATATTATTTATGCGATTTGATTCATATGATTGGTATTCTCCTCTTTAGATAAGACTTCTCTACAGCAAATTGTAGAGATTCATGATCTTGGAGAAGCTCCAGCTTCTGAAGTCCTCCCTGCTGTAGAGGAACAGCTGAAGTTAGCTCCACTGAAGATGATGAAGCGGAGGAGCCAGACAACAGTAACAGTAATACATATATGAGAATTAGTAAGTAAAATGTAATTCTAAATTATAAAATGCATAAAAAAATCATGCTCAACATTTGTTTATCTTTTAATAGGCCACATTTTCTGGAGATATGAATTCGGCCCCAAGCTGCAGGGTGAAGGAGGCTATGGTTATGTGCATGCAGGAAGGCCTCAAGGTTTCATTTTTTTACTTCTATTTCACTTACAAAACTTTCCATACCTGTTCAGTATTCATGACTGGAATGATCTCTGTGCACATGCTTATCGTTAATTCTTTGTTTTGTTGATCAGGTGGCTGTGAAAATTGCTGACAAGACACCAGATATGCCATATATTGTAGGTTGTAAGTAGCCTGCGCTTTCTATATAATTGCATCTCATTCACTGTTTTCAGTTTCTTCTTATCTTATATTCATGTTAATCTGAGAAAGCACCTCTATCTAAGCATCATATGTTCCTTCTTTTAGCCTGGTCATCCCAAGCGCCTCCCCACAGAGATCGGCCTGACACTCATGGCCAATAAGGGCCCCAGCGATCCGCAGATAATTAAACTCCTGGACCGGCAGGACGACCCGGACCATTACGTCATGGTCTTGGAGCAGCCCATGCTTTGATGAAGGCTCGATGAGAAGATGGCACGACATGTTATGTGGCAGGTCATTCACTCCGCTAACATTTGCTGTGAGAACAGCAAGACATTTATAAACCTAGTATTAACTGTTGTCAGTGCGAATTAAGAACAGCAAAGACATTTGTAAAAATATTAACTGACACAGTAGATATAAAAGTGCATATACAAAATAGTAAACTGATAGCACAAACAGTGCAGTACGAAGAAAAAACAAGACACTTTTAGTGAAGTAATCAAAACACGGCACAAAGTGAATAAGTGGAAATAGAGCTAGAGCTTGTTATAGTTGCATCTTCTGTTGACAAAGAGGATTCAAAGTAACCAATACAGAATACAACAGCTGTCTTTAAAATGGACTAAAAACAGGTAAACTCTAATAGTTTTAATGGATTCTTCAAAGTGAATACTCACACAGTCGAAACAAATAAAAATAAATAAAAGATAAGATGACTGAGGACAGTTCTTGAGATCCTGTGTTTTTTTTGGTGGCAGTGCAGACTCTTTTTCACTGAAAGAGCCCGTTCTTTAAAGATAGTGCTTTAATCGAAAGTTTATCTCCATCTAGTTCCGAACGATCGTGCCATTAATGATCCAAAACTGTATTTATTGTTTGAATTTCGTTATGAATTTGGAATAATTTTAAGCTGATACTTTGTTTATTAAAAAGTAAGAAAGCACAAAGCTTTTTGCGATTACTGGACGGCAAGTGCGCTTCAAGTAATTAAGTTCACGCATTAACAGAACACAGCATAGACCTATCAGGGTGCGAACTACGGGGGAGCTAGGGGGAGCTCGGCTCCCCTTAATAAGACATGGGCTCCCCTTAAAACGTGATTTGTGAAATTTTGGGGGGGGTCTCAAAAAAATATTGACTGTTATTTTGACGTGCAATTTCAGTTTTGTGTAATGTGATCATCGTGGATTATTATGTGTAAAATTGCAAAAATATCATTCATTCATGCATGACGGCGATTTAAACCTAATTCACTTCAATAAAGATAACTATACATGCTATTCTTGTCATGAGCATCAAGGTGTGGGGGCGCTGCAGTGCAAATTCCACTCATGTTTAGTACATGTTAACTAAAAGATTTGTAGAAAAAATATAAACGTCGCTGTTTTTTTGCACTTTCACTTCTTACGTCTCCATCATTTCGACCTCCCTTGCGCTGCACAACTGAGCTGCATTTAGCAGGTGTGCGTCAGCGCTGCTGTGCGCCAGAGATGAGGACTGTTTGAAACGATTTTTTCCACTAAAACTTTGATGCGCATCGTCTCAGTTTAATACGCGAACATAACAAAAGATGTGATCACAAAACGATCAGGAAAAAAGGCATTTTTAAATTTAAAATTTTAATTTAAATAACATTTTTTAAGTTATAACATGTAAATACATAGGCCTAGTCGCGAGTGGCGACCTCAGCAAAAACACTCGCAATTTAATATTTTTGGTCGCAAATGCAACCGTTTTATTCGCAGTTTGGAGCCCTGCTGTGTTGAAACTGGAAGAGAGTGGTATGAGGGGCTTCCTTTCCTTCTGTTTGCCATTGGTGAGTCAATCAACCGGGTTTAGTCCTGCTGACCTTGTGTTTGGTCACATGGTTCGCGGCCCTTTGAAAATGCTGAGTGAACAGTTGCTTTCTGTGAATCGTTCGCCGGTGCCAGTGTCAGAGTATGTCAGTTTTTTCAGGGAGCGCCTGAATGGTGCCTGGGACATCACAAAAAAGCATCTAAATGCTTTGATAAAAAGAGTTCAGCCCTGGTGACCTTGTTCTTGTCGTCTTGCCAGTGCTGGGCTCTGTGTTTGTTTTCAGTTTTCAGGACCCTACACTGTTGAACAAAAACTGAGTGACACTGATTATGTGATTGCCACCCCAGATCGGCAAAGACGTAAACGCGTCTGTCATGTAAATATGTTGAAACGATATTTGAAGCGAGGAGAAAAAACCTACTCCCCTACTGCAAGTGTTGCCCTTGTAGCTGCTGTCTCTACTGCCAGTTATTGTCTTGTCGAGGATGACTTGATAGAAAAAGTTCCTGTCAGCTCATGTGGAAGGCTTAAAAATTCAGTGATTCTGCAAGACTTGCCTAACACTCTTTCCTATCTGACAGACTGTCAGCGTTAAGAACTTCTGCAGCTGATAGACAAGTACACTTCACTGTTTGCTGACGTGCCAGGCAGAACTTCAGTGCTAACCCATGATATTGATGTGGGTGACTCTCTGCCAGTTAAACAAACTGCATATAGAGTTAACCCGAATAAACGTGCAATAATGAAGGAGGAGATTGAGTACATGTTGTCATGATATTGCCGTGCCCAGTCGAAGCCCGTGGAGTTCCCCCTGTTTACTTGTGCCAAAGCTAGACTCATCTTTTTGTTTCTGCACAGACTACCGCAAGGTGAATAGAGTCACCAAAGCAGATTCGTTCCCGTTGCCACGAGTGGAGGATTATGTAGACAGGGTGGGCTCCGCTAACTTTGTATCGAAGTTAGACCTCCTTAAGAGCTACTGGCAAGTCCCTCTCACTCCCCGTGCCTCTGAAATTTTTGTGTTTGTGACACCAGATCATTTTATGCAGTACAAGGTTCTAGCGTTCGAGATGCGAAATGCGCCCGCTACCTTTCAACGCCTGATGCAGAGGGTCCTGGCAGGTATCACTAATTGAGAGGTCTACATAGATGATGTTGTTGTCTATTCAAGTACGTGGGAAGAACATGTTAAAGTACTTGAGAATGTGTTCAATAAGTTGGCTGCAGCTTCGCTGACTTTAAATGCTGCCAAATGTGAGCTCGGAAAGGCAGTAGTCACTTATCTGGGGAAAAAAGTGGGTCAGTGATATGTGAGACCTGTTGTTGCCAAAGTGGAGGCTATCCTACAGTTCCCTACCCCCAGCAATAAACGTGAATTGTGCCGATTTCTTGGTATGGCAGGCTACTACTGAGGATTTTGCAGGAACTTCTCCGCAGTAGTTTCCCCACTCACTGATCTTTTAAGCAGTAGCCGAAAGTTCATCTGGGACCGTGATTGTTCACTAGCTTTTGATGCAGTGAAGGACCTGTTGTGTAATGCTCCTGTACTCTCGGCCCCTAATTTTGAAAAGTCGTTCACACTGCAGTGTTATTGCAAGAAGATGAACATGGTGTTTATCATTCAGTCTCCTATTTTTCAAAGAAGTTTACATCCTATCAGAGGCGCTATAGTACTATCGAAAAAGAGGCTCTTGCTCTTACTGGCACTTCAACACTTTGATGTTTACATAGGAGGTAGTGCAGCTCCTCTTCTTGTGTACACAGATCACAACTCCTTAACTTTCCTCGCTCAGATGTCTAATTCAAATCAACGCTTGATGCAATGGGCATTAATTGCGCAAAAGTATAATCTTGATATTCGTCATTTGAGAGGCTCTGAAAATGTGATTGCTTGGGCCTATCGTGCTGAAACTTAAAGTGTTATACGTGTTACTTTATTTTTCCCCTTTTTGCATTAGGTGAAATGCAAAGTCGAGGAAAAAACTTAGTGGTGGGGGTGTTACGTCCATAGGGACGTATAAGTTTATTTTTATTTATTTTGTATGATTTGACTAACAATTGTGTTTCCTGTGTGTGTATACTGTGTTCCTCTCTCTTACACCTCCTGGGAGGTATTCCAAAAAGCAGGTTATGTGACATAACCGGGTATGTTTGAGGATAAGCGAGCGGATAACCTCAGCTTTCGGTTCCAAATTCGGAGGTTACTTTCAGGGTATGTAAGTAACTATAGTAACTTGCTCTCTGAAGATAACCTGCTCCGGAGCAGGTTATGTTCCAGGGTTAGTTCACTTCAGCACACGTGTGATCTACTGACGAGCCTTCAGTGGGCGTGTCAGATAGCGCACAACATTATATAATATTACAATATGTAATATAGCCTATTATATATATATATATACAGTGTTGGGCAAGTTACTCTCAAAATGTAATACATTATATATTACTAGTTAAAGGGGTCATATGATGCTTTTTTAAAGATCATTATTTTGTGTATTTGGTGTAACAGAATATGTTGACATGCTTTAATGTTAAAAAAACACATTATTTTTCAAATATTGTACATTATCGTAGGTCCTATATGTCCCGCCTCTCTCAAACGCTTCGTTTTCTACAAAGTCCCTCCTTCCGACAAGCGCAGTCTGCTCTGATTGGCCAGCTGACCCAGTGCATTGTGATTGGCCGAACACCGCAAGCACTCGTCGGAAGGTATGTAGGTCTACATTAATGTTACGTTGTAGTTTAGGTTAAAAAAATATAAGCACAAATCGCATTATTACATTCATAAATAACACTGGTAAATAAAGCGAAATATTATCATGTACAAACAATAAACACAATACCTAGCTTATAGGGTATTATGAACGGTTTCAGAAGAAAACAAGAATGAAAAATATACTAAGTTGCTAAACAAGCCAAAACGAATGAGGCTAATTCAATGCGAAACAAAGCAAACGGTGTTCTCGTGCAGCTTACCTCTCTCATTCAGCATTAATCCAATTAAATGTGTCCATATTTGCGATGTATTTGAATGCTAAACTATTATTTATTATGTAAACCAAGCTTAGGCACTTAAAAAACATCCTCGTCACATGAGCAAATGTGTGTTTGGCCCGAGCTCAGGCTATCTGATATGACTTAATATATAATTAGCATCAAACAAACAATATAATTCATATTCTCAAGGATTAAAGATTAAACGGGAAAAAAAGAAAAATTATTGCACAACCATCAATTAGATTAGATTAGATTTACATTTTATATATATATATATATTTGTATGATATGTTAATGATGAAGCGCTAATATAAGTAATAAATAAGGTAATATATTATTAATATGGTTATTATATTTATTTTATTGGCATATATAACAGTTATCTGTATAAATTCTAAAACACTATGACAAGGTAATGTTTAATTTATTATATTATATATATTTATTTGTTACATTTTATATTGTCATCTCACACATGGATCGGCATTGTCTATAATGTCTAAATTCTAAATCAAAATACATATCTGATATGACTTAATATATAATTAGCATCAAACAAACAATATAATTCATATTCTCAAGGATTAAAGATTAAACGGAAAAAAAATAAAAATGATTGCACAACCATCAATTAAGTGGCGATATGCACTAAGCATGTAAATGACCATTGAACAAAAGAAGAAGAAAGAAACAGCATGGCGCCCGTTTTCTTAGCGTCCGTTTCCATAGCGACTCGTCGCTCTGTTGAGAATGTCTTGAGTCTTAACCAGGAACATACTCTGAGTTGAATGAATTTACTCCCGGACGCATTTTTGGAACCACATACCTCGAGTAAGCAAGGTTTGGGGTTAATCAACCGAAAGTTCAGGGGTTAGCTGACGGTAAGTTAACAGTGCTTTCTGGAATACACCCCTGCTCTCTGCTTGACAGGCTTATGAGTGCCACCTGACTCCTGTTCAAGCTCGTTAGCTGGAGTACAAAGGAACCCACAAAACTGCAGTCCAGGGAGATAGGCTGAGATGTTCCGTGCTCACAACTACCATCTTCTAGTGCCAGCGCCGTTGTTATCTTCTGTGTTCATTGTTTGCTTTGCTTGTACTGTTAAGGTAAAGCTGTTAAGTGTGTTGAGCAGAGTGTTTCAGCTGTGTTGTAACTTATTTAAGTGGGAAAACTTTGTAGGGAGGTGGATGCCATTTATTTTAAAAATTATACTTTTCTCCTGTGTTTGAAATTAGAGAGGGAGTTAGGGAAGGGTCTCTGTATTTTATTTTATTTTGATGGGAAATGTATTTCTTAAAACCCTAGTAAGAGTACGTTTTTGTTTATTGTTTTGGCCTTTTCCCCTCCTGAAGCCTTCTTTTAAGTATTTCCCACATTCTGTTCAATAAAATACTTTGCTTTAATTTTGAAACTGGTGTTGCTGAGCATTTCTGAGTACCTGCCCTGGGACCTGGAGACGGCAGTTCTCTCAGCCTCTCCCTGCTATTTTTGTTACACCTCTTTTTACCCCTAGACTGTTAAAGGGGCTCGTAACTATTCAAATAATCAAAACAGACACTTAAAGGAAGACATTTAAATTTATAAGTAGAGGTATTTCTCATGTTGGTGCATCAAGTATTTGCTGTGGTTTGGTTCAATTTTGTGATGTGCTCCAGAAAGTTGACTGAGGTGACCGAGACCGCAGAAAGCGCTTCCTGTTTGTTTTCTTTATTTTACAAATGCATGACATTGTATTTTTATTTGTGTACATTCAAAATAACACTTAAACGGTTTGAATGATGTCTTACTGTTATCTGTATGACTATAAAACATTATGATAAGTGTCAGAGTATTAAGTTGTTTCCGCTGCCATGAGGAAAAGATCATGATTGTGCCAGCACCTCACACACAACCATTGCATTGCTAACTTGACATTGTATTCTTTCATCATCAATTAAATGCAGTCAACCTAAATCCTTGATTGAGAATATCACAAATGCTCTGTAATTATTATGAATATCAATTAAATGCAGTCAACCTAAATCCTTGATTGAGAATATCACAAATGCTCTGTAATTTATTATGAATTGAAAACACTTCACAGTTGCTTACATTTAGATATAAGACTACATTTACAGCGCAACGATATTAATAGCTTTGAGGTTAGCTCTGCAATTCCTAATGTAATGTATATTATTATTTATATTTGTTTTATAATGTAAAATTCTATGATTATTGCGAAAAAGACTTTTATTTTGGTCTGGCGATGTGACGTCACAAGGCTGTGCCGTGTAGTTATGGGAGAAACTAACCATTTTGAAGCTTCGAATCAATTGAACCAATTGCTTCGCAAAATAATTCACTTTGTTTCGAAGCGCTCAAAACACCACACGCTGGTGACACCTGCTGATCAAAACTGTGTAAATGCAACAACATGCATAAAAACTGCTTTTACAAACCCAATGAAAACGCTTTCTTGAAATTATAATATATTAAATGCAATCAAAATAATAAAATACCATTAAAAAGTGTCTGCGTAATAGGCCTATGCGCCTTTAAAATCGTTACTATTAATTTGCAAGGGCTTGTTTTTGTTTTATGGAGAGCTTGTCTAAACAGGCCAGTAAGAGACTATTAACTACTACTCATCCTTTTAATTACACAAATGTCTCATTAAAAATTTCTACAAATTGATCAAACTGATCTGAGATCGCATAACCATAGACGCTGATGCAGTGGTTCACAGAGATCGCCCCCCTAAGGCGAACTACTGAAATTTAGAATTACGTGACGTAGCGGTGTCCGACTAGGGGCGAGACGTGGGCTGATGACGTCATCATTTCAGAAAATATACGGATTCGCTGTCCACACGAAAACGCAAGGGCGGCATTTTCAGATTTATCACTCTGGGACCCGGTTTAAAAAAATATCGGTTTCACTCTCCCAAAACACCGGATCCATCTGGACGAAACACCTATACGATACAACATTTATGCGCATACAGCTAACCGCGTCTCTGTGTGGACGGGGCCTCAGAGTCAAACATGAAGATACTGAGGAACAAACAGGTTGGTTTTCCTCCTCAAAGCTGAACGCACTCGTTTGATCCTTATTAAAATGTGCATTTCTACAGAAATGAATGATATTCTTGAAGAATGTCCTATTATAGTGGTTTTATATGACATGGAGCGGGTCATATAAATTATTATTATTAACATTATTTTAAATTTATATATGCATGATATAACATGTACTACAAAAAAAAGAGAGATTTATCTTTCGTGGTTTATTGCGCTTAAATGTTTTAAGTAGCAAGACTTAAAAAGACATCCAAACGGTAAACTTTAGTGACAATGCAACAATGGCCAGATTGGGCAAGAGACAATTCTGTCACCCATCCCCAAAACACGATTAAATGTCTTGTAACGCAGCGTGCAGCGCTCTTGTAGTGCAGATGCCATGTGCTGATGTGAAGCCATTTCCGCATTTTGAGAGAGAGAGAGGACGCAGTGCACTGAATAAATCACACTCTTTGTGAAGGTTCGTCCCACAGACAGATTTCAAATTCCTGATTTTATATGTGGATTCATTTACTCATTCAACCTTCATGTTATAGTGGAAATCTGCGGGGATGAGTGTAATTATATGCATTACCCACAATCCCGTGGACTGGAATTAAGAGCCACTGATGTAGTAACAACTTCTAAACTGAAAACTATGAAAATCATTAATTTTTCTCACTTATGCATTATATAACAAAAAATTATTTTAAGTGAAGTAAATGTGACTGATCAAAATTACATTTATCTGCAAATGATTTTTTTTCTTCTTATCCACAAAAGTGCTTTATAAAACCAGTGTCTTGTAAACACGGTTCAAAATCACCTCCTATTCTCTATTCCCTTCATTGGTTCATGAATATAGTCCACTTGAAGGAGTCGATGCAGAGGCATGTCTAGAGCATTTTAAATGGGGCACTGCCTCAAAAGAGGGTGGCCGCAAAATGAGCATGATGAGGGAAAAAAAACATTGTACAATCTATGGCACACTATTACAAAGTGCTAATCTGCAAGTGTTATCTTAGGGAGCTATTTCTACCTGATATAACCCTTATATTTCATTTTATCACCGTAGCCTAATGTATAGGTTAATTAAGGCTATGTTTCCCAAAAGCATCATGAGCCTAAGTAGATCATAAACCCATTGCCACCAATGGTCTCAAGATCAACTTAGCTTACGATGCTTTTGAGAAATGTAGCCCTGGTTAATATTTTGGGGTTGAATAAAATCAAATAAATTAGATGTTACCACATGAGAAATTGTAGATACTCAATGAAGAAAAACACTTAGAGGGACTTAAAGGCTTTACTCAAATGCAAACACTTTTTTTTTGCTGTGTGTTTCATTGTGAAAGCGAAACTACTTTGTTTGGTCTTCCAAAAGAGGACGATATCCGCTTCGTCATGCCTAGAGCTGATCCCTGCTGGTCGCTGAGGGAATACATCAACTTAGTGCTGTGGATTGCCGGATCGGCTTTCACCGTGGATGAAGCGGAGTCCAGTCCGGGGTCGTCACATGTGGTTGCCGCAAGCCCACCGGACGCTCCTTCGTCGAATCCACCGGCCGCGCCGTTCTCAAGCCCGCCGCCTCTGCTCACTCTACCCCAGCCTCAGCTCACGCTAGGCCGCCGTGTGTTTCGTTCTTTCACCGTGAACGAAGCGGAGTCCAGCCGCCGCTGCTCACTCAAGCCGGCCTCTGCTCACTCTAGCTGCCGTGTGTTTCGTTGTGAAAGCGAAACTACTTTGTTTGGTCTTCCAAAAGAGGACACGACTACAAATCCGTTGTATTTACAACACTGTTCCAGAACAGTTTAACCGAAATATCCAGATGTGTGCAGCACATTTTATGGAGGACTGTTTACTGATCCTGGAAGAGTAGACTACAATGCCGGCTGTTCTGACTCACAGACTGTAAGTACGTTTTCATTTAAAGGATTTGCCACTGACGATTCAAACGCGAGTTTTGAGCAGTGTAGAATAGCACTTGTTGTTTGTCATTTCCTTGAGGTATTCGGTCAATCACAACGCACTGGATAGCTGGCTAATCAGAGCACACCTCGCTTTTCAGACCGATTAGTTTTGTAAAAATCGACGCGTTTCAGAAAGGCGGGGCATAGAGGAGAAACAATAATGTACAGTATGTGGAAAATAATGTGTTTTTTTTTACTTTAAACCGCATAAACACATTTCATTACACCAAATACACAAAATAATGTTCTTTTTAGCAGCATCATATGACCCCTTTAAGACTAGAGCACCCTCACTAATTTCAGAAGCACCCTCATACCCCTTTTCCACCAAGGCAGTTTGAGTGCTGGTTCGGAGCCAGAGCCTGTTTCAAATCGGTTCTTTGTCTTTCGACACCCAAAGCACCAGCTCCGAACCAGGAAAAGTGGTTCGTAAGTAGCACCAAAACATTGCTGGTCTAGAAGTAAGAACCGTTTTGCGTCAGGGGCTGGGGGCGGGGTTACCGTGACCAACAAGATGAACAGAAACATTTGACCGCCATTTTTGAAATAGCAGCTGAACACGACCACGTTGAATTCGCTGTGTTTTGAGGCTGATATAGGTTAACAAAGCTATGAACATCAATAGCAATGCAACGTCCACCATTGTTGATGGTGTGTTTAGGCTTGTTCGGGATGCATCGGCGCTGCGTGGACCGTTCGGTGTGCCGCGGGAGTAATTGGAAAGCAGACGACTCTCTTTATGCTTTTGGATCACTTTCGTGGTGCTTTGGTGTCGTGCACCGATCGGTCAGCATGCCGCCGATGCATCTCGAACAAGTAAGTAGTAAAGTTAGTAATGATTCACTGTTTCGAATCGCTCGAAACACCACACGCTGGTGACGCCTGCTGATCAAAATCGGTTCTTTGTCTTTCGACACCCAAAGCACCAGTCTGTTGTGTTTGGCGATTCCGCGCTAGCGTTACTGGGAAAGATTAGATGTATTCAGTGATGTAAGACCTGGCTCTGCGGTGGCTCTCTAGCCCAATTGAACCAACTCCGAACCGGCAATAGCACTGGCTCTGAACTAGCATCAGGTTCATGCTAGTGGAAAAGGGGTATCAGTGATTTTTTTTTCGGGAACCAGGCCTGGTTGATAACACTTTTATTGTAAAACTATATACAGAAACAACAAAATACAAATGCACTAAACAAAATAATGTAATAAATGCATATTTACAATACGCTCTTAACTCAAATAAGTATTAAATAATAAAATAAATAATTACAGAAGGCTGACTATAATTAGCTTGTTTCCATTTAGTGGGATAAGCCCTCTCATCACCTGAATTAAAAAAGCTCTTCTGGTCTTCAGTGATGCAAGAACAAAGTTTGAGCGTGCACACGCAATATCTGAGTGAGAGCAGAGGCAATTCATAAGAGAACACTGCATATTTAAAAGCGCTCGTCCAGTTTTGTGTGAGCAAAGGAAATCTGCTTGTGAGTGGAGAGATTAGTGCTCGAGCATTACATGGATGCACTATCGTATTACATTAATGCGCTCTCAACATAACCACCTAAAATTAAGTACCGTATTGACCAGAATATAAGACGATGTTTTTTTCTTGGAAATACATCTGAAAAAATGCAGTTGGCTTATATTCAGGGTCTAGACTTTGACATGTCAATAATACACCCACAACAATAGGTGGCGCCAAATACGCATAAAACGAGTGTGCCATGAAATACGTAATGTAATGCATGTGGGGGGGGTCGTCTTATAATCAGGGTCGTCTTATATTCGGGCCAATACGGTATATAAAAGAGAAGAAGGATCCGCCACTGTCAGATGCAGTTAGAAATTTAATAAAAACAAGCCAATCGTAAGACATCTGAGTGATCAAATTCTGAGCGTGCGGAAGAGCTGCTGCTTTTGCATAGTTTGTGCTTGCGGTTTAATAATCATTTGAAACTTAGTAATATAAATATTTTATCTTGAACTCTGTCATGGAAACTAGCATGTATAAGCCTTAATTAAGCAATTTAATATTGAATTAAAAATGATTTTAAATTATGCAGTACTCACACTGGACTAGGGTATGGACAATGTATGTATGGATGAATCAATCTTATTGGGATGTTGAAGCCTTATGTTCAATTACATTTATAAATAGCTCTGTTCCCACATTATATATATATATATATATATAAATACACACACACACAAACATTTCAAGTATTTCCTGTGACACTTGAAATTTAATAAGTAAATTTTATTTATATAGCACATTTAAACACAGCAAAGCTGACCAAAGTGCTGAACAAAGTAGAGAAAATATTAAATAGAAATCAGAGTAAAACAACATAGAAGACAGACAAAAAACAATGTTAAAATTAGATTTTATATATTATATTGTATTGTTGGAAGGTAAGTTGATCCAGTATCTCAGAGAAGTTGCTGGAATTCTGTGGATCTACAGCAGTGGTATTCAATTAAAGTTCAAAGAGGTCCAGTTTCTATATTTCCTTCCCGGTGGAGGTCAGGACAATAATTTTTAAGAATAGTGGTCCATTTTTATGAGGGCAGGAATTAATAGTTATAAGAATTATACAACACATAATAATTATTAGTGTAATAATTATAATAAAATCTTAAACATTCAAAATAGTTTTCATGAGGATTATTGGAGCCCAGAGACAGTCAAAGCAGGGGTTGTCTGTCACTGAATTTTTCTACAAGCAAACAAACAAACAAATAAATAAAAACAGTTGAGCATGGTTTATTTTTGCAAGGGTTTGTATGTCTTTGTTGTATATTGCTAATAAACTCAGTCATTTAAAAATGAAACCCTTTCTCTGATTTCTTTGTCGTGTTGACATTAGACTGCTTGTAGATGCTAAAGCGCTCTAACATACTCAATGTAAAGGACAGATGTTGAGATTTATGTATTATTCTGTATTATTATTATAATTATTCTGTCTGAAGCAACACTATTTAGTCACTGCAGAACACTAGAGAGGAGCTGGAGTGACATGCTGGACTTGCTGATAATTTACTACATTACAAATCTTACAAGAAAATCGTATCCAGGACTTTTATTTTGGTCTGGCGATGTGACGTCATAAGGCGGCACCGCGCTCCTGCGTCTGAAGAAAGGTTGGTGTTTTTAAGCATTTGAAGGGTTTTAATCGGTAAAAAAAACCGTTCGGGCAACTTTATAGTTTTTACAAACGATGTAAAATTAATCAATTATCATTAATTGTAACGTTGTAATGTTTCATCTAACATTTCGCTCGTGAATCAGTTTATGATAAACACAAATTCGGTCACTAGCAAGTAGTGATGAGAGAAACGGAGCTTTTTGAAACTCCGAGTCAATTGAATCAAATGATTCACTGAATTGAATCATCTGCTGCTCAAAACTAAACAACGAGCACAACAAACACAAACATGCAGCTTTTACAAACCAAATGCAAATGTTTTCAATATTAACTTTTCAATGTAATTTGTGTTCTTAATTTTTTAGTGCTAGTTTTGAGCTTTTTTTATTGGCTAATCAGGTCATTAAAGGCCATTAACTCTCACTAACTTTATCTTACCAGTGCGCTGACTACTGAACTAGGGAGCTGATTGAGACGCACCCAGATTATGATTATAAAGATGGCGTTTATTAAAGAGGAGAGTGAAGAAGTGAAGATTGAAGAAACATTCAGAGTCAAACATGAAGATACTGAGGAACAAACAGGTTGGTTTTCATTCTCAAAGCTGAACTCACACATTTTATCCTTATTAAAGGGGTCATATGACGCTGCTAAAAAGAACATTATTTTGTGTATTTGGTGTAATGAAATGTGTTTATGCGGTTTAAGGTTCGAAAAACATTATTTTCCACATACTGTACATTATTGTTTCTCCTCTATGCCCCGCCTTTCTGAAACGCGTCGACAACTATCCAGTGTGTTGTGATTGGCCGAATTCCTCAAGCGTGTGAGTACCCCCAGCACTGCACATTTTGTATGTCTCCCTATATCTGACACACCCACTTCAGGTCCTGCAGTCTCCACTAATGAGCTGATGAGTTGAATCAGGTGTGACAGGTGAGGAAGACATACAAAATGTGCAGGGCTGAGCGCCAGACTGTCCTTGCAAAGTTGGAATTGCCCCACTTTATTGAAACAGACACCGGCATTGTAGGCTACTCTCCCAGTAAACAGTCCTCCTCCTCCGCAAAATGCACTGCACACATCTGAATATTTGGGTTGAAGTGTTCTGGAACAGTGTTGTAAATACAACTTAACCACTGATTTCTAGTTGTGTCCTCTTTTGGAAGACCAAACAAAGTAGTTTCGCTTTCACAACGAAACACACAGTGTCTTCACGACATGGCGGCGGCGGCAACAACAATACTACAGCGAGAATCAAAGTTACGCCTTCTTTCTTTGCGTGAACATTTGGGCGGCGTTATGCAAATCTTCCCACATAGTGACCTAGATATGTGGGGGCGTGTTAGAACGAGCCGTTTTAGGTAGGCGTGGTTGACTCTTAACTTTTATAAAGAATATCTCTTTGGATTTGAGACTCTAGTCTTTGCAACTTTACAGATCTTCTTTATGCACCAAGAGCTTGTAACACTCCAAAGAGAAAGGAAAAATTTAAATCGCATCATATGACCCCTTTAAAATCTCCAGCTCTACAGGAATAAAGATATAAAATAATACAGAAGTAGCCTAAACAAAACCATTAATTTTGTGTAAAACTGAACCCAATATCTTCCGAGTAGAAAAAGATGAAAACAGTATCTAACAGAAACTTTTGAGTTTTTATCTTGACATTTGCGATCTGTAAGTTAGGCTATTTTTTTTCTACTCATCCTCAAAAGTGCCACGCTAAAGTATTATCAGACCTGAATGTAAATATTAGTAAATGTTCATTACAACAAACAATAATAATAAATAAAAATGTGTCAGAAATACCAGCCTGCTTATAAAATAATAAAACATTTCTCCAGCTGACAAAGCTTGGTAGTCACTGCATGCTGATTATCTTTATTCATTTAAGGATCTTTGGTGAGCAAATAATACAGTCAGTGACCAGTAACTTCATAATGAACTGCAGCATAATAAAATCAAACTTAAAGTTGCTGTATGTAGGATTGACACCGAGTGGTTGAACTAGGTATTGCAGTCCAAATTCAAAATATTGGAGATGGTTTTTTTTTCAAATACAATTGGGTAAACTGGCAGTGGGCGGGTTTCACAAACCAAAACAGAGACCGACATTCCGTCCCGGAACCCACATTTTCAAAGGAGAATAACTGACTGTAGCATTGTTTTTCAGATAAACAAGTATGTTAACTTAGCATGTTTCTTAAATATCTGCAAACATATTATGGTATGTTTATGCTTTAGTAGAGTCAAAAACTTACATACAGCACCTTTAATGTTTTGAGCGACACATACAGTTGATATCAGAGACCTCAGTAGTGCACTAAAGCAAACATCTGTTGTGATTTTCACGTCTTCTGATATCCTCAGTAGTAAATGTTTCATCAGAAGTTGATCTAGGATGAGAGTTTCCTCTGAACTCATGTAGCAGCACACGTGTGGGATCTTCTTCACATTAGACTCACAACAGAAATGTGAGGAACAAACTCTCAGAGAATCGTTAGTAACCATACACATGCACACTGTATCGCACACGTGCTACTGTAGTACATTTATTCAGAGCGATTTTTTGTGCACTGTACAGCCATAACCAAACCAGTTACAGCTCGAGCTCCTCATTTAGCGATATAGGCTACTCCTCCTCAATTTCACGTCCGCTTTCCGTGATGTCGCTCCGCACTGTCGCACACAGAAATATGTCAACAACTAGACTTTATCGTTATTATCGCAGGAAGACTAATTCTTATCGTGGGGAGAATATTTACCGATATATCGCAAACGATAAGATATCGCCCATCCCTAGTAACAGGTGCATTTTTTTTCAGAGAGACCGAGACCAGCTCATATATGATGCTGTTTATAGCTTATAATTTAGGGTGTCAAACTCATTTTAGGTTGGAGGTCAGATGTCCTGTGTTTTCTTTTACACTGTCAGTTACATCAATATTAATCTACAAACTGTTAATTTTGTCAGCTATTATTAAGTTTAGTCTTAGTCTTGTGTCAGATGTTTTTTAGTCAACCTATCCTGTTTTTTCTATGTTGTTTTGTCAGGTTTTAGTTGACTATAAGTCTGTGAATTTTAGTGTAGTTTTAGTCAATGAATGAACTGGTAATTGTTTTGCTCAAAATTGTAATTGTAATTATTGATGTATTTTTATATCAGAATTATTGCACTTTTACCTATAAGCACAAATCAAGAGATTTTCAACTCACATGGAGGGTTTATTTCACTCATTTACTCGTCTAGTTTCCTGATCTATTATACGATCATATCTTGATCAGCCAGAGGAGCAGCTGCAACAGATTTATTTCACTGCGTTGCAGAACCGAGAGCTTTAGAAGGTCTTTCATCCCTACGGCCTCAAGGCTGTTTAATAGTTCTTGACCTCCATCACCTCTCTTTTACTTTCTAACTTCTTGCGTCGGCATAAGGCCTATTTCTGAATGAAATAATAAAATGTGACTTACGTTTTTTTTCTCTCTCTCTAAAAACATTTTTTTTTATATGTAGCGTATTTTAACCATGCAGCAAACCTTTTTCAATATTTTGATAGATTACTAATAAAAAAAATAATAAATAAATTACTTTTTAAACCGTTTAACTGATTGTCAAAATTCTTACGGTCGGTTAACGGTAAACTGGTTAAAAATAAAAATCCCTACTAGCACTCTATACTGTATTACTATTCCATCTACTCGCTTTCTATTTATTATTTTATTTATAAACAAAAAACTTGACCCTTTAACACTTGCACTCTTTACAATACTTGCATTCTTTTTTTTTAAATAGAGCCTATGACACTAGTATTCGCCATTCTTTTTCTATTCTGTACTTATTTTCTTTTTATTTACAAAAATTATCCTCTAACACTAACATTCTCAATTCTTTTTCTATTCTATCTACTTCCTTTTCTTTTTATTGATTATAAAAAAAAACTTGCTATGTGCACTGCATTAGGCTAACTGAGACTTGTCACAGCACTTACATATTATTGCTCCTTTGTTAGTTTTGATTGCTTCTATTGTCCTCATTTGTAAAGGCCTGTTCACACCGGGACGAATATCGCGTGCGATTATCGCCGACGTTTAACGCCTCATGACTAAACAAAGTGCGCCAATGTGAGTGTGCACACCGACGCGCAAAACGCGAGGCGTAAAAGTGTCATTTTTTAGAAAACGCCTTGGGGTTGTTTTTTTGGTTTGACGCGTCGCATTAAAAACTGGCCGACCAATGAGATTGGCGCTTTTGTACACGTGCCTTGTGCTGCTGAAGTTACAGTAAAACACGACTTGGTGGCACTTAAGCACAAAACGGTCTTGCCGAGCACACTTGATACCTAACGACGAAGAGGCAGTAAGTAGACCAAGAAGATGCATCGAGGCAAGATGAATGTAGAGCTGCTGGTCTCATTGGTGTCTGAACATAAAGAACTTTATGACAAACTCGACAGCGACTACAAAAATCTCGATAAGAGGGAGTTGTTATGGAGAGGAATTGCAGATCAAATAAGATTTGATGTGTACCGGGGTATTTCTGTTTTTCGTTAAGGGCCTTCTAATGTCAGGGAGTGAATTTGCACGTTCACTCGGCTCATCGCCAGCGAAAATCGCTTGGGTTTGAACACAAAAGACGCGTCAAAACGTCGGTGATAAGCGCGCACTATAATCGTCCCGGTTTGTACGAGGCTTAAGTCGCTTCGGATAAAAGCGTCTGCTAAATGACTAAATGTAAATGTTTGATTAGGGTTGGAGCTTAACTCTGCAGGACAGCGGCTCTCTAGGACTGACCTATAGAATGCTGCTTAAACTTTTTGTCCAAACTTGTAAGGAAAACTTTGCAAATAATAAATCAGTGATCCAGGTTTTTTTCCATTTAAACTCATTGCACTGGTTCTGCCAGTATTGTTCACTCACTCAACGTGAGCAATGATGTACATCCGATTCCACATCCACATGATTCACACTTTGAAAGGCTATGCATTTGACTGTATACATACACCAGTGTACACGTACATAAACTACACGTATACTTTGGGCTTTAGAACCTCTAGTAATGATCTGATGACCTGAATTAGGAGTGTTTGATCAGGGAGAGAAACAAAAGGTGTACTTTTCAGGAACAAGTTTGGGGAACCACTGATCTAAATGATTGCAGCATATAACCATACAACCTTACAACAGTGTAAGAAATTATAGTCTGCCTCGACCCAGCTTCCACTCCAAATTGTGTATTAAACTATGCTCCTTTCTCTACAAAGAGCTTAATTATCATATAGATAGTTCTTTCCGATCTTAATCATATGTAAATAGTACCTCCGGAGCGATAATTTGTCACTTATAGCGTGGGAGAAGCAGCAGGTCGTCAAGAACCATCTGCTGACCAAAAGGGTACATGAAATAACTGCTATGGATTCTGTTTAATCTTATCACCTTAACATTTGGTTGTTCCCACTTGAGTCTACCGAAGATGTGGGAACGGAAGGCTATCACTTTCATTGTCATCCGCAATTTACATTTAAAACGAAACTTAATTTACATGTTGAGCGGGAAGATGAACGTAATACTGTATAAAATGATTGAGCTTAGGATGTTCGGGGTTCAGTCTGACTCCGTTGAACCCAAGGTACTACATGTACTTTGTCACTACTATTCTGTAATAAAAGTTATTCTTCATCAAGATCTTTGACGTCTTCACGTTTTCTTACAACAGGTAGCAAATAAAAACCTGTTTCCTTTGCAGTTTTGCGAAATATTAATTTTTTCGAATGGCCTAATAAACCACCTCATGCAAACGATATATTGGAGTTTTTGTGAAATTGATGGGTTTCCATTGGGTGTTTTTTTTTTTTCAATTTGTGCAATTTGAAGGGTAATGGAAACGCAGCTAGTGGTCAGTGTGACTAGTAAGTGCTCTAGCTGCTGAATTTTTAACCAGCTAGAGCTTATTTGTTGACCCTGCAACATTTAGAAGGTGAAAGAAGGCTACGATTATCAACAAAATAGTTTTGTGAATGCAACAACAAAACAAAATGAATGCAACCAATGTAACTGTACATCCCTCCATCAAGGAGGTCCTAAAGAAAGCAAATAGTTAACAATATTGACAAGAGGTTCTGAGATTAGAGGTTACACCGCTTTCAGTGGATTAGAAGGTATAGGATCTAGCATACTTTGTGCCATTAAACTGGTGTTAACTTGTATTTTTCTTATTTCACCTCAGACCTGATGGCACTGATAGAGGAGAGTCAAGAACTGAATGAAACGGAAGAGAAAAATCAAAATGAGAAACTTCATGATTTCAAAACTGAAGAAAAATAAATTAGTTGCTCACAGACTGAAAAGACTTCCTCACAAGAAAAAACTCAAAAAACACAAACTACAAACCTTAATTCCCACATGAGAATTCACACTGGAGAGAGACCTTACATCTGCCAACAGTGTGGAAAAAAATTCAAACAAAAAGGACGCCTTAAAGTCCACATGAAAATTCACATTGAAAAGAAACCGTTAATATGCCTTGAATGTGGAAAATGTTTTACACGGAAAAAAAACCTTAAGACTCACATGAGAATTCACACTGGAGAGAGACCTTATACCTGCAAACTGTGTGGAAACAGTTTTATACTAAAAAGTCACCTTAATGCCCACATGAGAATTCACACCGGAGAGAAACCTTACACCTGCAAACTGTGTGGAAAGAGTTTCTCACAAAATGGAGGTCTTAAGACTCACATGATAATTCACATTGAAAATAATCCATTAATATGCTCTCAGTGTGGAAAGAGTTTTACACAGAAAAAAACCCTTATTGCCCACATGAGAATTCACACTGGAGAAAAGCCTTTTACCTGCCCTCAGTGTGGAAAGGGTTTCAGGCTCAAAGAAAACCTTAGGACTCACATGCGGATTCACACTGGAGAGAATCCATTCACGTGTGGTCAGTGTGGAAAGAGTTTCAGATATAAAGAAAACCTTAATAAGCACATGAAGATTCACTCAAGAGAGAAGAGTTTTAAATGTCATCAGTGCGAAAGGAGTTTTACAGACACGAATCACCTTAAGAATCCTGTTAAAATTCACATCGGAGAAAAGCCTTTCATGTGCCATCACTGTGGAAAGAGCTGCTCAAAAGAAGGAAACCTCAAGGTTCACTTGAGAATTCACACTGGAGAGAAACCTTTCACCTGCGAACAGTGTGGAAAGAGTTTCACGGTAAAAGTAAACCTTCAGATTCACAAGGTAGTTCACACTGTAGAAAAGCCTTACAAGTGTCTGCAGTGTGAGAAGAGTTTCAAAAGTCAAAGCAGCATGAAACGTCATTTGAAAACTCATTCTGGGAAAAACTTGCCATTTTCCTCAGAGTGACGAGAGTTTTAGAAAAAGCAATTTCTGCAATCATCTGTGCATTCATTCTGGAAGACAATTCAATTGTAGTCAGTGTACTAAAAACATTATTTGCCATCACACTTACAGATTCATATGAAAAGTCATGCAAATGTGAGACTCTGTTTGTGTTTGTTAAAGAGTATGACAAGAAAAAAATGCTGTGTGAAATCAAGGCTATGTTCACACGCTAAATGTGGGCTACATCTGATTTTCACCTTCATGCATCCTTCAAGCTTCACCATAATGCTTTTTATTTTCTTTTGATCATCTTCTTTGCTGTAGTTTCAAATATTGAGCGGTTACAGTAGATTCCCTCAAATTTTGAATATGTAGAGGCGTCACTCAATTTCCTCTGAATCAAAGTATTAGTCAAACTTTTACCATGCTGGGAAAAGCAACAATGTAACTGGAAGATTATAAATAAATGTACATAAACTAAACAAAATGACTTGTTCCCATTTATTCTAGGCGTATTTTATAGGGGTGTCGAAATTAATCGTTTCTACGATGCATCGCGATGCAGACGAGGATGATTTGGTATCGGTTCAGTAATAGACCATAACCGATTATAACGCACTGACGCTTTTCTGACGTCATTTGTTGCATAAGTGCTTTGTCGCGGTAGCATACATTAGGCGCATTCGGCTTGAAGCGCCGCTGCGCAGAATGATTAGTGTATGACATCAAGTACCGCGAGTGCGATAAGAGAGCAGACGGATCCTTATGCTTTCAAATCGCTCTCGCGGTTGATGTCATACACTCATCCTGCGCAGCACCGCTTCAAATCGAACGCGCCTAATGGCGGAGGGAGGCGAGATGCGAATGCGAGTAATTAAAAATGCTCCAGCTACTTTAAAAGCCGACAAAGGAAGGCGCTACTTTTATTCTTGTTGCTGCCGCCGCCTTGTCGTGGAGACGCTGTGTGTTTCGGTGTGAAAGCGAAACTACTTTGTTTGGCCTTCCAAAAGAGGACACAACTAGAAATTCACGAATTCCCACCCAGCCACCCTCTCCTACCTCCTCTCATGAGTCTGCCATCTTCTATCCCGCTGCATCCTGCCAGTCTCTCAGCTCATCCTCAGCTCTTCATCTGTGGAGTGGATTTACTTTTGAGTTTGTCAGTCTCCAGCTCCACCGTGTTCGGAGGATCCCCGGTCTCTGCCTCCGACCTCCGAGGCCCAGACTCCTTCCTCAGCCCGACGACCCATATGCTCCAGCATGGCTCCTAGCTCCTTCATTTCCACCGTGGCCCGTCAGTCCACCAGCTTCCTACCTGCCCTTCGCCACCGGCCTCGTCCTCCTCCCAAACCCCTCCCTCTCTCCTTTGTTCGTCCTGCTACAGTAAGAGGTCGCACCTTGGGTTTCTCTTGTTATTTACACTACATGTGTAAATCGGTGGGCGGGGCTAAACAGGCAGTGATGTAGAAGCAGGTGTTGATCTTCTTCTGCGGAGGTGGTGTTTAGTCACACTATTACGTCATAAAGTGGCACATTTCGTTTTGGCAGACTGGATTCAATATAAGCTGTTTTTTAACAAGTTTTGAGTTCTGAAACTTGATGAAACAGGATGTTTTTATAGTACAATGTCAAAATATCAAGGGAATTTTGGTTTCTCAGTTCATGACCCCTTTAAAGTGATAATAACAACATGTACATTTTTGGGTGAATTATTTACTCTTATGACGATCCAAACCCATAAGACTTTTGGTCCTCTTCAAAACACAATTAATTAATTATATAATAATGCTGTCCAGGTAACACAGTTTGCTCTATAACACATCCTCAATCTCAAGCTCCAGAAAATATGTTTTGAGGTTAGTTTTATAATCATGAATGGATGTGAGGGATGGAGTTTCAAAGTGTGAGAAGATGTGCAGAAAGCCCTGTTAATCTGAACGCTGAGCTCAATAGTCATTCAGAGTCAGAGGAACTGAGTGTGCAAGCTGGGATGTAGGGATGATTGAGATCTGAGATTTACACAGGAGCAAGACAGCCTTTGAATGTGATGAGCAGTATTTTATATTGAATATGATAAGATGACAGGCAGCCAGTGTAGTGTATGTAAAATGGGACTGATGTGAGAGATTTTCCTGGAATAGGTGAGGACTCGAGCAGCAGAGTTCAGAATGTATCCAAGTTTATTAATCGTCTTGATAGGCAGGCCAAAGATAAGAGAGTTTCAGATGTCTAGTCGGGGAGGTGATAAAAGTGCGTACAAGAATTTCTGCACCTTTTGATTAGTAGGATGAAGGCAAGCAATATTATGAAGGTATAAGAAGGCTGAAATTGTAAGTAAGGAATAAAAGTAGAGAGAACGACTGAAAAGTATACCAAGATATCTGATAGCATTGGAAGGGCCTAATGCCTAAAACAGAGAAGCTACTGACCAGCAGCTTTTGGTCAGTGTTATGGAAGTAATAGGACATCTGAGCATTGATATGATCAACACATGTAGATATAGAATTGGTAGGGATGAGAGCAGTGGGTTTACAGCTGTGTGTCATCTGAGTCACTATGCTGTCTGTCTTCTCTAGAGGGTGTTGTGAAGGAAATTTTAAATTTAATCATTTTTAAATTAATCATAAAACCAATTGATCATAAATGGTGATGACTAACATTTTCCTTTCTTTACAGGCCTAACCTTTAAAGTGCATTTTGGGGAACAAAAATGTTCTAACCTTTAGTAGTGTTGCAATAAAAAAACATATAGACAAAAACGAAACGGCTAGACATCTGTCTGGAATTATTAATAATCATATAAATTTATGATTTGGGGAGCAAGATGAAGCAATTAGAAATTGAAGGGGGTTGCTGATTTGACATAGAAAATGAACCAATATATTAGAGGGGAATGATTTAATGTGATGTAATGTTACCTTTGCTATGTACATTTTCCTATATAAACTAATGTATCCTAATTGTTAGGAGGATTCTCTGTGATTGGTATGAGGTCCTCTTGGCCGTGATTAAAGCATATTTAAAGGCATTGTCTGGAGTCTGTCTGGTTACTGCTGTGCAACAGGTGTAGGGGAACACTAGATAATCTTAGTCCCGAGTGATAGTGGTCAAAATGGGCGAGTTGTCACCCGACTCAACAGGGTGTCGCTTGAGATGTGCTAAAAGTCTATAATTTTTTAAGTGTTGCCAGAGACACTTTTGGGTGTCACCAGAGACGTCCCAGTTAAACTTAAGTCAGGTGCGAAGGGGAATTTCTACCAGTGTCCACAGGTATTTATTTACCCTCATGTCTTTCTGTGATGGTAGTGTGGCAATTGGCATTTCCATGAGAATGCACACCCTCCTGTACCGACAGGACACTGGTCAGTATCTGGCCAACCTCATCACTAATGGAGGTCACCCAGAGTGCTGTCCCCCGTCCATGACCAGCCAGCTTCTTTGTCATCTGGAATTTACAAATGTAATGACATTCATGATGTAATGTTATCACTGACAACAACATTAATGTCTATCTCAGTGCTTCTCACACCTGTCCTGGGGACCCCCAACCACTGCACATTTTGTATGTCTCCGTCATAGGCCACACCCAGTTCAAGCCTTGCATACTATGAGCTGATGCATTAAATCAGGTGTGTTAAATGAGGGAAACATACAAAATATGCAGTGGTTGGGGGTCCCCAGGACAGGTTTGAGAAACACCGGTCTATCTGACAGTATTTAAAAATATGTAAGTCTATTACAGAGACAGATTACCTGTTCGGTGGAATTCATCTTAAAGATAGCACCAAAGGTTGACGTAATGCTGGCCTTGATATGGTCTATTTGGCAGAGGATGCCCCTGCCATACACTGACATCCCCAGCAATCGTTGGCTGCTGTCCATGTGCCCTGGAGGCTCCTAGCAGACCACCGGAGCAATGCTGGGCAGTACCGCCGCTCCCAATATGCAGAGTACGCAGTTTGTGTAGGGCACCAACTCCCAGGGGGGCACCATCCCAGTTGCTCAAAAAAAAAAAAAAAAAATTAGTATTAGTATAATTAGTATTAACATATACATAAATAAAAATATAAACGTGAACATATATACATAATTATAAAAAAATGCGGTTTACGGTGAATGCAGTTGCACACGTGACGCGCCATTCCCCCAACCGCGCTCGCTCTCATCTCATGTTTGCGGCTGACTGCAAATGATCATAACTGATGGGCAACTATGCCTGGGAAAAGACATCAGTAGTCCGGCGCCGAGATAAGAAAAAGAAAAAAAGCCCAAGATGAAGCCCGTGCATCACTTTTAGATACATTCATAATCCTGTGAAACTTTTTTTGGATGTTGACGTTAATAACATGTTTTAATGTCGGTTATAATATCACCGCCGCATCTGCCTTAATATTCTCTCAGTTTCCATGTTCCCTTACGAAAATTAACCATAATTAATACTATGGAAAAAAAAAAAAACATGGTTCTTGTAGCAATGGTAACCACAAATTAACCATGGTTTTGATACTTCAAATTGCTTAAGATAATATTTAGTGGTAATAAAAACAGACCTAAGCGAACAACAACCTTTAAAATGACATAAAATACATGATATAAAAACAATGACTTAATCTTTAATTTTTGGCCACCTTTTTGTTATATATAGAAATGCTAGCCTCTATAATTTCTTCAACAAAAACATGTGGACATCGATAAAACCAAGGATTAGTTTTTGTAAAGGTTGCGAAGTAAAACTGCTTATTGTGCTTAATTTTCTTTTGTGTGATTTCTGAATGCTTGAGACTATAAAATCAATCAGACAACTGTATTAATAAAATCATAGCCATAGGCGCGACTGTCTAGCTACAATTGTAATTTGTAAATAATACAATTTAATTACAATTTAGTTATTTACTTTTGTATTTTATTAAAGTTCTGTTTTGACCCCTTCCATAATATTTTGGGGAGGGGGCACAACAATACAATTCTGCTTAGGGCACCCATTTGGCCAGCAGTGGCCCTGATGCTGGGTCAATCCACAAAGTCAGCACATTCCCCAAGAAAGTGTGCCATCATTTCTGATATTCCTCCCCTTGGTTTTCTTTTAACTGCCTCACCAATCGAGCTAGACTGTTGCACAGCATCTGGTCCCAAAACAGCCTAATGACACAGATGTCACAGGCAAACCTGAAATGCACGTTGTTGTGATTAGTACAAATTCATTGGAGGGTCAATTCAGTGGTTTAAGTCTTCACAATCACAATCTTTTCTACACTGCATTATTCACTTGCAGGTCAGGATCAGTCGCAACATTCACTGGTGCGGCAGGTCAAGCTGGTACCGGACAGTCTGACTCCATGCCAGATAGTTAAGAGAACACACAATGCACCTGAGATTCTCTGTCACCATCAGATAGTATCTGTCAATGTCCAGGACCCTCTGAGCCCTCTTGTGGATGCCATAGCCCATCAGGTTCTTGCCACAAGCTGGTGGGGGGACACCCTCACCTTCCAAAGGTTGGTATTGTATCCGCACCATCAACCGATGAGTGAAGAACCAGTCTGGTGGTAACTGAGGGCTGGGACAGGGGCACAGCTTGCCAGAGTGAAATACGGTTTGGCAGTCCACCTCTGGTTCTGCACAGGGATGGCCTTGCTCCATACACCTGGCAACCAGAATGAAGCAGAGGCCCCAGCAGGGGCTGGCTGGACTCCTCCAGGCTCCCCCTGTTTGGAAGACAATTTGTTTATTGTATAATAATGGTTGAACTAATATACACCACAGCCTGTTCAATACATAAGTGCTGTTCTACTCACAGAGAATGGAGCAGGTGTGGTGGTCCTCACAGAAGATGGAGGAGGAGAGGGGCTGGGGGTCCTTGCAGAGGATGGAGGGGCTGGGGGTCCTCTGATCCTCATCCACTAAACTGGGTTTCAGTGAAGCCAACTGGGACCCACCAAAGCATGACTTGGTGAACTAAAAAAAGAAACAAAGTTAATTGCATGAATTGCATTAAAGTACATCACATGAATTGCATTACAACAGGAGCCGTGTCTGAAACCTCAGACTGTGGGCTGCAACAGGAGATTGAGTGGCAGTGGCAGGCTGCTAAAACAACAGTAGAAGGAATGTAGTGAAACTGCATGACAGGATTTTAACAGATATGTGATGCTACATTAAAGGTGACCTATTATGCCCCTTTCTACAATATGTAATATAAGGGTGTTTTCACACCTGAACGTTTGTTTCGAAACCTGGTGCGTTTTCTCTCTTGGTTCTGCCCGAACGAGGTGGTCTCGGCCCGATTGCAAACTAACTTTGAAGCGGTTCGCTTTAAGTGTGAAAGCAATTCGACCCAACAGACCAACGAACCAGGCTGTATCACGATGTATTATGGGTAATTACGCAAAGTTGCGTGAAGCAGCAGGGATTGTATTGCTAATGGCTCCCAAAATGAACCGTGGGCTAACTTGGAGCAGGGAAGAAGTGAAATGTTTAATTGAAATTTGGTCTGACGAACACATTGCCGAACAGCTCTCCAAAACAAACAAAAACACCGAAATTTATAAAGTGTTTAGCGAATGCTTAAAACAAATGGACTTTAATCAGGGAAGAAGTGAAATGTTTAATTGAAATTTGGTCTGACGAACACATTGCCGAACAGCTCTCCAAAACAAACAAAAACACCGAAATTTATAGTGTTTAGCGAATGCTTAAAACAAATGGGCTTTAATCGGTCTGTTGAACAGTGCCGCGCTCTCCAAAACAAACAAAAACACCGAAATTTATAAAGTGTTTAGCGAATGCTTAAAACAAATGGTCTTTAATCGGTCTGTTGAACAGTGCCGCGTGGAGACAAAGAAACTCCATCAACAAAATATTAAAATTAGAGATTTGCTTCATAAAATGGGCAGTTCAGGGGAAGAAAAGGACAAATTTGTGTGGTTTGACGACCTAGACAAAATACTTGGCACTAACACTGTTGTCGATCCAGTGGATGTTGTAGAATCAAATGCTGAACCAACGGAGGCATCATCAGCAGGTCTCAATTCCGCTAATAGGCATGATGATGTTCCAGACAACAATGGTGAGTAATATTACCTATTGTCCTAACTACACAATTGCAATGTACTTAGGTACATTAATAATATTAATTGTGTACTTAATATTAACGGTCGCCAAACATTTATACAGCCTACTGCTTCAGGTTAGGGCCTAAGTTTTGATTCCTGCTCAAAATAATAAAGTAATATAACAGCAGTTACCAAAAAAGCCACAATAATCCCGCAAAGCTGCTGTCTGTCCATCCTGACGGATGACAACTTTGAGCGGAATCCCGGAAAATAAACAGATGCACTCTGACCAATTAAATACCGTATACCGTGATAAAAGCATTAGCAATTAATCGCAACATGAAAATTTGATACCTATCTATCCCTACACACAAGTTTATGTTAAAAACACATGAGTTACAAAAACAGTCGGTTATGTCTGTGAAGGTAAACAGCTGGGAAAGAAATTGCATGTTTATATTAGATCTGTGTGGCAGCAGCATAATATACAGTAAATAAATTTATCAACTGCTGTCTTGTCTCCTCTGAGTCAGATTTTCATGATATGTCCCCTTTAAATGTCATTTTCAAATAGATCACCTTAGTGGTGTGGAATCCAGAATTGTAGGCCATAGAACCTCCAAAGATGATGGTCTGTCCTCAGGCCTACATGGGGCATTTCTCAGTTTGAAACGATGAACATCATTATTTACTGATATTGTTTGCACCATTATCAGGTGACCTGCATACTACATAATGAGATACAGGTAATTTTGCTCTACCTTCTTTAGAGCATCCTTGAAAATAGAAATCCACAATCTAACATGGATTTCATTTAAAATTCTCATTAAAAAAAACAATAATAAAAAGACAGCCACTACGTAACATTAGGTTAGCATTAGCAATTGCTAAAAGGAAACAGATTTATTTAAAGGGATTCAATTACTCACCCTCATGTCGTTCCAAACCCGTAAGACCTTCTTTGTCTTTGGGAACATAATTTAAGATATTTTTGATGAAATCCGAGAGCTCTTTCCTAATCCCAGAAAGGTAGTAAGGACATTGTTAAAATAGTCCATGTGACTTCAGTGGTTCAACTGTAATTTTATGAAGCTATGAGAATACGTCTTGTGCGTAAAAAATGCATGCGTGTGCATTCCTCTGCTCGTAAACAAGGTGCAGCGTATGCGTGTTCTATGCGTGCTGCTGCCGTATAACACGTATTTGTCATGGTACTCTCGGGAATAGCAGCGGAGAATGACCCAGAAGAGAAGAAATCTTTGAATAAATTTGTTATTTTTGTTTTCTTTGTACACAAGACGTATTCTTGTTGCTTAGTAAAATTAAGGTTGAACCACTGAAGTCACATGGACTACTTTAACAATGTCTTTACTACATTTCTGTGCCTTGACCGTAGTAATTACATTGCTGTCTATGCAGGGTCAGAAAGTTCTCGGATTTCACCAAAAACATCTTAATTTGTGTTCCGAAAATGAATGAAGGTATTACGGGTTTGGAACGACATGAGGGTAATTAATGACAGAATTCTCATTTTTGGGTGAACTAACCCTTTAAAAAGACATTTCAAAACAGTGAAGTAATTGGAGATCTGAGAATGTTAGGTAAGAGAAACTACTTGAAGAATCTTGCCAAGTGCATTGAGATTGCCTCTTGCTTGGGTGGCTTCTTCTGTTCCGAGATGTTTTGAGGGACTGGTTGTGTTTCCAAATGAGAGGAGAGATCCTTGTAAATAACAGTACTGTCCTTGCGCCTTTCAAAAACACGATGAACCAGATCATCCCTGAAATTTTGTGTTGTGGGTAGTGGTCGACCGATATTGGTTTTTTGACAGCCGATGCCGATATCTTGGAAAGCATAATTGTATTGATTTTAATTAATATTTAAGAAATTTGAAATCATTTGAAAATGGATTATAAAATAAATTAGTAAAATAAACATACTTATACTTTAGATGACAAAGTATTTTTAACAAATAAATAAATAAATATTTAATAAAAATATAATTAAAAAGGAAGTAAACCGTAACCAACAGAGCACTCAGTATTCTGGGAAGTTTGTGTGCATTGGGAATCATATTTTTTTCAAATAAAGCCAAGTTAACACTCATTTTACATACAGCACACGGTGAAAATGACATGAATATGATAGTGAGCAAATGCATAAAGCTCAGCATAATTTGAAATCACAAATTTA
>NW_015631060.1:310682-315743 GCF_001515625.1 Sinocyclocheilus rhinocerous | reverse complement strand
TTTTTTCAAATAAAGCCAAGGTAACACTCATTTTACATACAGCACACAGTGAAAATGACATGAATATGGCAGTGGGCAAATGCATAAAGCGCAGCATAATTTAAAATCATGAGTTTAAAGTCTGTCTCCAATAAAGCTGAAATCTCCTCCCATCCACATTCAATTCACACGGACCGACCGTCACGCAGAGAACACGCGATCTTGCAGGATACAAATGCACACTTCATTAGATCTCACAACTGGATTCGACTAAGTTTGCAAGGTTTGTGAAATTAAATTTTCATTAGCCATTCAAAGATTTGTTTAAATTATGTAAATGCGTATTTTCTGAATGCTGACAGCAAACGAGAAAGTATTATAATGTTTGCCTTTCTATTACTAATAAAAGCAATCGTTATAATACTTTTTGTATACATTTTAATTCCTTTGTTTAACAGTTCTATCTGATTATTAGACAGACTTCTATCCGTATTAGACAGAACAACAGCGAACAAGAGGGAGAATGTGAGCACTGTGTGCTCAGGCTCTGCCGTTCAGCGCCGTCAAAATAAAAGTCCCGCCTCGAACGCATCGGCCAAACAGAAAAACTTATCGGCCAATGCCGATATTTTAAAAATGCCAAATATCGGCCTTGGCGATATATCGGTCGACCACTAGTTGTGGGTTCAAACAGCTTTCTAGCTACCCACTTTTTGGAGTGTTTGGGGAACACCACATTGTACCGAGGCATACCTACCAAAAAAAGATTTTTTACTACTTACCAGTAACCAGTGCTGGTTACGGCCTGTTTTTCATTCAGGTCAAGTACTGACAGCTGAGTACGAGCAAGCATAGAGGGGTAGTGAAAGTGGAGGCTTTTGGGACAATACTTCAGCAGTACTGAATGGAAAACTTCAAGCTTGCCCGAACAAAAAATTATATATACATTCATTGTAGTGTTCAGCACTGTGTACATGCTATGTACAATAATAGGCATTATTGTAGTATATACTTACCAGTATGCTTGAAGAGAGCCATTTGCCTAAGTTCCTTCAGGAGATTCTTGTCCAAGACAAGGGTTTGGAATGTACTGAAGGCTCGGGAATCTTTTTCAAGACATTTCTTTCTTCTCTGCTGGTCTGAACTGAGCTCACTATGCAGACATCTTTGTTGCTCTCCATCCTCAGTCCACGTATGAACCCCACAAATGTGATGGAGAAGTGACTTCCACCTTATGATCAACTCCTGGAAAAACATGATTTGATGTAACTTTGCTATGATTAGAAACATTAGAATCACAGGTACTGGAATAGAATCACACAGCTTACATCAGGGTCACCTCCACAAGTCGCACAGCAAAACCACAAGTATTTGCAAATACTCTTAATCCATGGCTGTAGTTCTCTGTTGTCTCTGTATCTGGATATGGATAGCACTTTCTTGAGCATTCCTTATGAAAAGAACAGGGCAGACATCTTTGTTGCTCTCCATCCTCAGTCCACGTATGAACCCCACAAATGTGATGGAGAAGTGACTTCCACCTTATGATCAACTCCTGGAAAAACATGATTTGATGTAACTTTGCTATGATTAGAAACATTAGAATCACAGGTACTGGAATAGAATCACACAGCTTACATCAGGGTCACCTCCACAAGTCGCACAGCAAAACCACAAGTATTTGCAAATACTCTTAATCCATGGCTGTAGTTCTCTGTTGTCTCTGTATCTGGATAGCAATTTCTTGAGCATTCCTTATGAAAAGAACAGGACAACTTTCATCATTATCAAACCTTCATGGTCAACAACACAACATTAGTCTTTCATTTTTTGTGTACTATAGGTTTTATATATATATATTGTAAACAAAAGGTGCAAGTATTTATTGCAATATTGACTGAATCAATACAGTACATATGATGCATGTGTGGTTCAAAACATTACATACCCTTCACCACATGCCAGACGTCAAATTCGTGGTGAATGTCTGGATAATCAACTCTCATAATCTTACGTATGGATGGGGATCTATCAGTGGTCACCACATTTATTTTAATGCCTTCATCCTGAATTCTGTTTACTGCTTTCTTGAAACCAACTGGCTCCGTTGAAACGGAGCTAGATGTTTCTGTAACCTATAAAACAGACCAATAAAAAAATGAGACATAACAAATATATTACAAAGACTGCTGAATAACACATCAATGTTGTGAACTGTTTGTCGTAGGAATTGCAGAAATAACAATTTATCTCTCTACACACAGATAAGTTGTACTTCAGTATCAATAACATGTAGAAAAATGTATACAATACATACAATGTTGTGAGTAATTGCATTGTTTCCAATTTTTCCTTGATAAAGGTGTAATCATTTATTATAAACATAACAATATGACACTATGGTCATGAACACTTACTTGCACCAACTCAAAGTGGACAATTTTGTCCCGTCATATCATCCATCAGACTGAATGTATTATACTTGGCTGAAAATCCAGGATCTTTGGAAGCTGAAGGTTTGCCACGGCAGCCCAATCTGAGATGTCTGCATAGGTTGACCCAGTGAACACAGTACTTGCTGACGCGAAAAAGTTGTTGGATGGCATTTCTCGCAAATCAGCACAAGAGTTCCACTGCCCTTTATGTCTTTGTTCACATTCCCAGTAAATGCTGATGAGGCTCCCAGAAGTCACTTGTTGTTGTTTTTTTGTGATCAATGCACCACATTCTTGACATCTTCTAAATAGGTTCATCAATGTTGACTCATTTACAATCCATTTCCTTTCTTTCCATGTCAGTTGTTCTTCCTCTTCATCTGTTGTAGTTGTACTCGAGGTACATGTGGAAGTAGGTGGATCAAAACTAACATCCTTCTTTTCTGATGGTGGATCTAATGAAAGCATGCTGACATCTAGGTCAATGCTTCCATCAGTGTCTTCTTCAAACTGAGCTGGTTTATCCTAGATGACATTAGAAAGTTGCATTTTTGAAACGCACAAAATTATATAAATTAATGTAATGCAGTTGTGTTTTTAGAATACTAATATAAGTTGGCAACAGTGTTCTGTGTACGATTTATGATACAAACTGCACAATTAGCCAATTTTCAACTAGTATGGAAACATCATATGTATGTGCATACTTACCAAAGAAGACTGTACAGGTGGAAAAGCATAATATGCCCCAGACATTGAGGGATATGGATGTTTTTCAAAACATGGTGGAGTTGTTAGTAGTAAAATCAGTTTTTCGTGAGATTTCTCATGTTGTCCAAGGGTTGTTTTGACACCAGTGTTCTTTGTCTTCTGTGGTGTTGACTGTGGAACATCTTCCAAAGCAATTCCTGCATCTAGAAAATCTGTCTCTTGATCTGTGTCTTCCTTTGTGTAGTCATGTGTTAGTTGAGATTGTGCACGTTGTAGGGCAGTCAAAATGATCATTGTCATCAGAAACTTAAAGGGATAGTTCACCCAAAAATGAAAACTCTGTCATTAATAACTCACCCTCATGTCGTTCTAAACCCGTAAGACCTCCGTTCATCTTCAGAACACAAATTAAGATATTTTTGATGAATTTTGAGAGCTCTCTGACCCTTCCATAGACAGCAATGTAATTACCACGGTCAAGGTCCAAAAAGTATTCTCGTAGCTTCGTAAAATTACGGTTGAACCCCTGATGTCACAAGGATTATTTTACCGATCTCCTTGAACGACATGAGGGTGAGTAATTAATGATAGAATTTTCATTTTTGGGTGAACTAACCCTTTAATGGAACTCTCCTTTTTATGCAATCCCTTCCCTCTTTCCTCTTTCTTACCCTCCCACCTTTTCACAGCTGACAGCCCCTTTTTGGAAACCTTTTCAAAGCGGAGGTGTGAAAAAGCACTGCTGAAACAGGGGGATTTCGTGACACTTTAATGTCCAATTCTCGCTATTAACAAATCATTAACTACAACTTTTGCCTCAATAAACTCCTAATTTGCTGCTTATTAATAGTTAGTAAGGTAGTTGTTAACTTTAGGTATTGTGTAGGATTAGGGATGTAGAATATGTGCTTTATAAGTACTAATAAACAGCCAATATGTTAATAATAGGCATGCTAATAAGCAACTAGTTAATAGTGAGAATTGGTCCCTATACTAAAGTGTTACCCAAATCTCATTTCAAAAAAAGGAAACCTGGATACCAATGCTAAAGGATTTAAAAACTTTACTACACAATTCAAAGTAACATTTATTCCCGCTGTTCAATTTCTATTAGTGCAATATAATCCCATTACCAAATAATTCTGCTTATTTCTGAATTATTCTCATGTTTGCTCCCTGTGTATTATCCCTTGCCATAACATATATGGGCTGCGTTTCCCAAAGCATCGTAAGCCTAAATTGTCACCAATGGAGCTACGATCAATTTAGGCTTATGATGCTTTGGGGAAACGCCCAAAACTATAACTTTTGTTAGGAAAGAAATCCATTACACATAAGAGTTCAGCAAACGGGGTATTTATTAAACAAACCTAAGATGGTAAATAATAAGACTGAACACTTAAATTCCAATGAAATAATCTGAATAAATCATAGGGAGCATCAACTACTTCCATCACTTTCCAAGTTCTGCAAACAGGACAGATGTAGCTCTCTTCTTTCCCTGTTTTTTGTACACATGGACAGTGGAACCACCGTGGGCACACATCACAGCCAATATGTTTATAAGATTATCAAAGTCCGAAGTCAACTGCTTATTTCATTATCAAAATAATACTTTAAATATTTAAGAAATATATATATACAGTATATATATATATATTAGGGGGGTGGAACGGTTCGCGGAAAAAAATCGAACCGTACGGTTCTCCACACACACAGTTCGGCACGCACTATGACCGCGGTTCAACTTAAATCTGACAACGCATCTGTAATATATGGTTTGCTATAAATAACACGTAAAACAAACAGGGTTCGGCTAATGTATGTTTCTGTTGATGGATGCGCATTCTGGCTTCCCAGTACATTACAACAACAGCGATGAAAAAAAAAAACATGGACAAACCATTCACTCTTGTTCAATGCGAATGCCGTATGC
>NW_015631060.1:309491-310169 GCF_001515625.1 Sinocyclocheilus rhinocerous | reverse complement strand
CTGGAATATGAGCAGTCATTTATTCCGTCATCACCCGGGTGCTGATAGCGCGCGCGCACATGTGAGACCTGAACAGCACACGTTGATATCTGCGTTTAAACTAAACTAATTTATTAAGCCTTGCCAGTTTAAACATTTAAGAGCCAGAGGACGCGAGCTGAAGCATCCGACTCATCTGAAGCGCGCAAACCCGCGCGCTCTCTCTCTGAAGTATTGTGATTAAATGGACAAATTCACACAAAAATTGTCAAAATTAGTGGTCGACCGATATATCGCCAAGGCCAATATATTTTTATTTTGACGGCGCTGAGAACGGCAGCGCCTGGGCACACAGTGCTCACATTCTCCCTCTTGTTCGCTGTTGTCGTTAACAGTTCTGTCTAAATACGGATAGAAGTCTGTCTTGGAAAAGGTTAGAAAGGTTAAACAAAGGAATTAAAATGTATACAAAAAGTCTTATAACGATTGCTTTTATATTATTAGTAATAGAAAGGCAAACATTATAATACTTTCTTGTTTGCCGTCAACTGAAATTCATTTAAACAAATCTTTGAATGTCTAATAAACATCTAATTTCAAAAACCTTGCAAACTTAGTCGGATCCAGTTGTGAGATCTTGTGACGTGTGCATTTGTATTCTGCATGATCGCGTGTTCTCTGCGTGACGGTCGGTCCGTG
>NW_015631060.1:306352-309481 GCF_001515625.1 Sinocyclocheilus rhinocerous | reverse complement strand
TGAAAATCACTGTTTATTTTATTTGTATCTTTACTCTATTGTATCTATTTGTGCTGTTGCTTGTAGTTAGATAGATTATTCTTATTTTCTTTATTTTTATTTGACAGTATAGTTTTTCCCTAAACATAGCACATACCGCACCGCACCGAAACCGTGACTCTAAAACCGTAATACGAACCGAACCGTGAGTAAGTTGAACCGTTCCACCCCTAATATATATATATATATATATATATATATTGTTGTTGCTGGTCATTGTTTGTCTAAAAGTTAATACTGTGTAATTTTTATTTAGAGATTGTACAGCACATTGGTCAGCATTACATTGTTTTAATTGTGCTTTATAAATAAATAAAAAAACAAACATATAAAACTACATGATATATATATATATATATCATGTAGTTTTATATGTCAAAAAATTTTGAGAAAAAAAACAAATCTTGAAATGCTTACCCAGTCTGTTGGGTTACGGTACTGCTTACCGTCTCTTTCCCCACACAGAAAGCACAGATCCTTCAGTTCATATAGCATTGCTCCTAGCATCATTGACTAGATTATCTTCCCAGTGGAATAAAAATAGTTTTTAAGAATAGTTGTCCATTTTTATGTGGGCAGGAATTAATTATAATAATTATACAATACATAATAATTAGTGTAATAATTATAATAAAATCCTAAACATTCAAAATAGTTTTCATGAGGATTATTGGAGCCCAGAGACAGACAAAGCAGGGGTTGTCTGTCACTGAATTTTTCTGTGAATAAATAAATAAATAAAAACAGTTGAGCATGGTTCATTTTTGCAAGGGTTTGTATGTCTCTGTTGTATATTGCTAATAAACTCTGTTATTTAAAAATGAAACCCTTTCTCTGATTTATTTTGTCATGTTGACATTAGACTGCTTGTAGATGCTAAAGCGCTCTAACACAGGGTGTCTACAGATATGAACCTACTGAATCTGAATTTAAGACTTTTTAAGGCCTTATTTTAGGAAAACTTTATTTAAGACATTTTAAGACTTTTTAAGCGGCCACCCTGTAACATACTCAATGTAAAGGACAGATGTTGAGATTTATGTATTATTCTGTATTATTATTATTATTATTCTGTCTGAAGCAACACTATTTAGTCACTGCAGAACACTAGAGAGGAGCTGGAGCGACACATGCTGGACTTGAGAAAAGATTGCTGTGAATTTACTACATTAAAAATCCTACAAGATCCTCAGACGTATGTTTTGTTATTTATGTGTTTTCTGTATGCAATTTTGGAAGATGTAGGAAAGATGAGGTGATTTTTAAATAGATTAAATAGATATTGGGCACACAGGACTAAATGCATCACTATACAAAATAGGTAAACATATTAAAGGTAAATGTGATTTTTGTGGGGTAATGGAAACCGTTGAACATGTAATATTAAAATGTCGGAAATATAATATAGAGAGAATTAAAATGATAAAGAACTTAAAAGGTAATAATAAAGAAAAAAAGAAGATAAATTGGATATTAGGAAAAGGATTAAGAGAAGGTATTAATCAAAGAATAGTAATAGAAAATATAGTAGAAACAGGATTAAATAAACAAATTTGATAATTAAATAAATAAATAATTTATAATAATAATCAATAATTTATGCATTCAGCAGAAAAGCGACTTACAGTGCATTCAGGCTATACATTTTTTTTTACCAGTATGTGTGTTCCCTGGGAATTGAACCCACGACCTTTTCCGCTACTAACGCAATGCTCTACCACTGAGCCACAGGAAAAATAAATAAAGCAAATGAATAGGGGAACACACAAGCTGGGTTTTTTGGCATGGGAGCAGCCAGAAATGCAGCTTGGGTGAACCCAAAATAAAATTAACAATAAAAAAAAATAAAAAAATAAATAAATTATGAATAGAGGTGGGACTATCATCCATGTATGAATAGAAACAGTTGGTGGCGTATGTGCCTATGGTGCGGAATACGCCAAAAAATTCCAAAGAAGAAGAAGCTGTTTTCTGTACGGACGTTTTTAAATTTCTCTGCACTATTCAGGACTTTTATTTTGGTCTAGCGTTGTGACGGCATAAGGCTGCGCCGGACTCCTGCGTCTGAAGAGAGGTTGGTGTTTTTAAGCATCTGAAGTGTTTAAATCGATAAAACCGTTCAGGCAACTTTATAGTTTTCACAAGCGCTGTAAAATTAATCAATTATCATTGAATTTAACGTTGTAATGTTACATCTAACATTTCGCTCGTGAATCAGTTTATGATAAACACAAATTCAGTCACTGGCGAGTAGTGATAAGAGAAACGGAGCTTTTTGAAACTCCGAGTCAATTGAATCAAATGATTCACTGAATTGAATCATCTGCTGCTCAAAACTGCGTACATTAGAGTGACCATACGTCCTCTTTTCCCCGGACATGTCCTCTTTTTGGACCTAAAAAAATGCGGGATTTCTTAGCCGAATCCCGGACATTTTGGGCGATTGTTTTCTTAATCCCACTCCCGCTGAATCTTTGACCATTGCCGCCTGCTCCCGCAACATGTTTCGCTCCCGCGATTTTCGTGTCCACTCCTTTAAACATTCTAATATTGTATATAATTTTGGCGCATCAGGGAGCCGCTCTCAGGATGCGGTTATATTTAAATATTTTTGAATGAGCGTTCGCGCTGTTCACTTTCACTTTCGATTTTGCGATCACACTGACTCTGTGTAAAGATCAGATATTTGTCAATGAGCTGTAGATCTGTTGAACTGCAAATACTCCTCCAGCACGGTCTTGTCAGTCATCTCTCCTTATTCTCGACCTGTGATCAGTCAAATCTGACTCCGGTAGCCAGTGTTGCCAGATTGGATGGACGATTTCCAGCCCAAAAGCTCACAAAAACCCGCCCAAAACTTTAACTGTCAAAATAATGTAATGGAATATGTCAATCAAGGTTGATAAGGGCCATTTTAACTCCTTAAAACAAAATAATGACGACAAAATATAAATATAACGTTAGATAAATTTCCCAGTAACGGATAAAATCGGGGCAAATAGCCTACATTAAAGAGAATTAGGCTACCGAACATGAATAAAATATGCAAGCAGACACTGTCAAAACGGCAATCAAGAAATGCATCATTTT
>NW_015631060.1:305580-306295 GCF_001515625.1 Sinocyclocheilus rhinocerous | reverse complement strand
CGAGACTCGAACCCGCAACCTTTGGGTTACGAGTCCGACTCTCTAACCATTAGGCCACGACTTCCCCTTAGCCCCATTAGCAGGTATTTCAGACTCGTTCATGCACATACCATGACAGTCAAAACTGTGTCATTCATTGATAGGCTACATACTGAATTTTATAATCCGACCATTAAAAACAAAACAACAACAATAATGCGCTTACCTTCATGGCGCTCTATAATTTTACACAGAACTAGAGGAAGCCTAAGTTCATATTGTAGAACATAATACAGAACTTTGCACAGTCAAAAATAATCAAGTCTGGCAGTTTTCAAGGATTTATCAATCTGGACCGTTTAAAAGATAAAAGCCAGGATCGTAAACCGACATATTTAGTCTCGGTTTTGATTAATTAATTCAAATGTGCTCTGATTTCGGAGTTGAAGTGATAGAGCCTTCGTGTCATCTCACTCCACAATAATTCACGTTTTAATAATTCACTCTCCCACTCTTTAACTTATATTTAGGCATTGTGATTACTTGAATATACAGTCATACTACATTCAAAATCAGATACGTTATAACTTATCACGCTAAAAACTTGTCACTCATGAATCATAACGTCTGTCTGCTGAGCCCTCAGCTGACGTTTACATCAGCACCAGCGCCTCTGCAGTGTGTGTGTGTGTGTGTAGTAACGTTATGATGACTGATTGGATGCAGTATACATACT
>NW_015631060.1:304317-304969 GCF_001515625.1 Sinocyclocheilus rhinocerous | reverse complement strand
CGTTTAAAAGATAAAAGACAGGATCGTATAAACCGACATATTTAGTTTCGGTTTTGATTAATTAATTCAAATGTGCTCTGATTTCGGAGTTGCAGTGATAGAGCCTTCCTGTCATCTCCACAATAATTGACGTTTTGATAGTTGAGTCACTCTCCCACTCTTTAACTTATATTTAGGCATTGTGATTACTTGAATATACAGTCATACTACATTCAAAATCAGATACGTTAAAATAACTTATCACGCTAAAAACCTGTCACTCATGAATCATAACGTCTGTCTGCTGAGCCCTCAGCTGACGTTTACATCAGCACCAGCGCCTCTGCAGTGTGTGTGTGTTTACTGTTTAGTAACGTTGTGATGACTGATTGGATGCAGTACATGTATACTTGGGCTTGTTTGTTAAACAACTAGCCTATGCAATTTATATGTTTGAAAACCGCCAAACTGACCCAAAACCAGCCCAAATTTTGTCCACCCGCCCAAGCCAATTTTTACCTGCACAATCAAATTCAAAACCGCCCAATCTGGCAACACTGCCGGTAGCTCTTGTTGGATGCAGGGTTGCCAAGTCCGCGTTTTTTCCACAGAATTGGGATACTTTTAAACTGTTGCCATGGGTTGATTTTCCCAAGTGGGTTAAAGGTTTGAA
>NW_015631060.1:289449-304120 GCF_001515625.1 Sinocyclocheilus rhinocerous | reverse complement strand
AAGTGATTATTACGTTTTGAATATGGATATTTTTCTTACAAAAACGCATCGATTCGCTACAGAAGGCCTTTGTTCAGCCCCCTGAGTCGTGTGAGACACTTTTTTTTAATGGATGGGCGCTTTTTATTTAACTTGTTTTTGACTGAAGCGTGCAACAATCGCTGAGTGGCATTAAACAGCTTGAAAGATCAAAGACAATTTTTAATATAACTCCCGACTGGATTCGTCTGAAAGAAGAAAGTCATATACACCTAGGATGACTTGAGGGTGAGTAATTTATGGGCTAATTTTCATTTTTGGTGAACTAACCCTTTAATAATTTTCAAGAAACAGCTGAAAACACATCTCTTTCATCTTCATTTGACCCTCTAACTCTAGCACTCTATTATAATGCTAATTCTAATTTTATCTGCTTGTTTTTTTATTAAAGAAATTTGACCATCTAACATTTACACTCTATTTCTATTCTAACTACTTGTTTTATTTAAAAAGAAAAAAAAAAAGAGCCTTTAACACTAGCATTCTCTATTATTTTTCTGTTCTATTGACTTGTTTTTATTTTTATTTATTATAAAAACAAAACAAGCAAACAAACACAAAAAAAAAACCTTGCTACGTATACTGTTTAGTGAACAGCCCCCGCCCCCCATAAAATATGGTCACCCTAGTGTAAATGCAACGTGAACAACAAACATGAGTAATGACAACTTTTACAAACCAACTGTAAATGTTTTCATGTGGAATCTAGTAAATGTGATCTACAAATTATTACATACCAAATATAAACATATACATACATAAATACTTAATATGAACTTTTCAATGTAATTTGTTTTTATTTTTTAGTGCTAGTATTGAGTGTTTTTTTTGTTTTGTTTTTTGGCTAACCAGGTGATTTAATGCCATTAACTCTCACTCTGACTGACTTTATCTTACCAGTGCGCTGACTACTGAACTAGGGAGCTGATTGAGACGCACCCAGATTACTATTATAAATGATGGCGTTTATTAAAGAGGAGAGTGAAGACATGAGGATTGAAGAAACATTCAGAGTCAAACATGAAGATACTGAGGAACAAACAGGTCAGTTTTCATTCTCAAAGCTAAACTCACTCATTTGATCCTTATTAAAACATCCAGGTCTACAGGAATAGAGATGTAAAATAATACAGAAGTAGCCTAAACCAAACAGTTATTTTGTGAAGCATTAAACCCAATATGTACTTCTGATTAGAAAAAGATGAAAACAGTATCTAACGAAAACTTAGATTTTTTTTATCTTGACATTTGTTGTATTTGTGAAATTTTTTTTTTTGTTGCAGTGCAAGAGCTTGAATTTTGACTTGCACTTTGAGGCTTTCTTCTTCTGACAGAAACTTCAGTTTTCGAAGCCTTGGGTCAAGAGCAGCAGCAATAATACATACATTATGTGCATCATCTCTGAATGTGGCCTCTACCATCCATCTTGAAGCAATTTCTTCTGCTACAGCAACTTGAAAAGCCTTGACAGCCGCGGTCTCAAATGCTGTGTTCTGTGCTGACTTTTGCAGACCCCTCACCAGTGGAGGTAGAGCAGAAACCGTGATATATGCCTGTGCACTCAGGAAGACAGTAGCACACTCAAAGGGCTTTAGGGCTTGTTCCAGTTCTTCAGGTAGCGCTTCCCTCGCTGTGTGACTTCAGGGTCTGAAAGGGCTGCTGTCACAGGCCACCTCTGTTTTAGCAGGCGACTGATCATATAAAATGTACTGTTCCATCTTACTGATACATCTTGTGTCAGATTATGCTGAGGAGTACCCATTTGTTGCTGCTTTTCTTTGAGCTTGGTACTGGCCAGCTCGCTCTTTTTGAAATGTTCTACAAGGCTTCAGCATAATGGCAAAACATTTCAATAATAATAAAGTAGCTGCTTAAACACATCTGTAAAACAGCTGAAGTCACTACAGTATTATAAACAGAGACAGTATCTTTTTTTAAATTATTTTTTATTTTTTACAGATATTAGATTACAGATATTAGATTAGCTTAGGGTTCTGTAAATTCCGTTAACATTGCTTTTTTGGATGGTCTTACATTTTCAATAATACTATACTTTAATACCATGTGCTGTACTGTATTTTCTTTCTGTGTTTTTTTTTTTCTTTGTGAAGCTGCTTTGAAGCAATGCAATAAATAAACTTGAATTGAACAGTATCAAAGATTAAATGAAATGTTTTTCAGGTAGCTATAAAAGGTACAAAATACACCAAACTTTATCCAAACCAATCAAAGGTATTATAAAAAGTAAAACACTGTTTTCTATAAATTAGTTACATATACAATGTTTTTATTACACTTTCTTCTATTATTTAATGAACAGCATTTATTACGCTGCTGTTAGTTTAAAGAAATAAACGCCAGGACGATCTGTAATATTTGAGCACATATCCGCAAAAAATAAGTTAGTTAGGAACTCCGTGCTGCTAGCTGACTTTCTGTGCACGCAGACACATAAAGCATGTCAGCTCTCAGTGTGCCAGTAACGGATTGACTTCTCTTTCATTGTTTATAGATATGTTTCATATTAAAAAGAGTTATGAAAATATCTTGTTCTTTATTTACTTTCAATATACTGCCCAGATGCGACAAGATGTCGCAAAAATTTTTACAAATTTTAAACATTTAAAATTTCTTCTAATGAGAAATGGTATATTTTCCATGTTATTTAGAGTTTTGTCCTAACCAGCCTTGACGGACTGGAATACGCAAAGAGTTACAACAAATTCTAGAAACTGTTTGAAATATTGCGGAGTCACGTCAGCCGCATGCCTCGCTACTCGTATTAAACATAAATCTGTATAAACGCAGCCGTATTAAGCACATTATATGACCTGTATTCTAGTGTTGTGTAAAAACGTACTGTAATAGTTCAAATACTTACGCTGCCGTCTCGTCATTTTGAGGTCGGAGAGCGCCGGGATGTTTTCTTTTGAGATGTTCATGCATAGGCGTTGTGCTGCTGTGGTATGCCATTTCAGTTTTACAGTGTACAGAGCACCATTTTATTTGGTCTCTGCTTAAAATATTCCCACTATTAAATGTAATCTATAAATTATTACATACCAAATATAAATCTAGTTATGCTAGTATTGAGTGTTTTTTTTGGCTAACCAGGTCCTTTCAGGCCATTAACTCTCACTCTGACTGACTTTATCTTACCAGTGCGCTGACTACTGAACTAGGGAGCTGATTGAGACGCACCCAGATTACTATTATAAATGATGGCGTTTATTAAAGAGGAGAGTGAAGACATGAGGATTGAAGAAACATTCAGAGTCAAACATGAAGATACTGAGGAACAAACAGGTCAGTTTTCATTCTCAAAGCTAAACTCACTCATTTGATCCTTATTAAAACATCCAGGTCTACAGGAATAGAGATGTAAAATAATACAGAAGTAGCCTAAACCAAACAGTTATTTTGTGAAGCATTAAACCCAATATGTACTTCTGATTAGAAAAAGATGAAAACAGTATCTAACGAAAACTTATTTTTTTTATCTTGACATTTGTTGTATTTGTGATTTTTTTTTTTTAAACTCATCCTCAAAAGTGCCAAACTAACATATTAACATACCTGAATGTAAATATCAGTAAATGTTCATTACAACAAGCAATAAAAAAATAATATGTCATAAATACCAGCCTACTTATAAAATAATAAGACATTTCTCCAGCTGACAAAGCTTGATAGTCACTGCATGCTGATTATCTTTATGGCCGCAACTATCAATTATTTTTGCTATCGATTTATTTTTTTATTAATTTTTTTATTATTAGTTGAATAATCTAACGATTATTTTTCAGATTAGTCTTTCGATCATTTTTGGGGTAGTTGATTAATCTAGGTGAATTTGCCAATGATTAATAACTATTAACATCTGCCATTAATGTCAACATTTTATTTAAACATTTTTCTCAGTTAAACAAACAAAACAAAAAATTCCAACATTAAAAAAAAATAAAGTGCCAAGAAAAATATAACAAATCACATAAAAAACAAGTCCAACATAAATTCAGCCCAACATAAATAGTGCAAAAAGGGCATTATTCACCTTAAACAATAAAATAGGCATATATTAGTAATTGAAATTAAATCAATTTCAAATAAAACCCGAAGAAGCATCAATTTCAATATTGAACTTTTCCCAAGTTCTGGGTCAAAAATGGTCAACAAAAGTCTAGCTTCTGCAGTCAGACTTGCTCTTTTCTTAGTCACAATGTTTCCGGCAGCTGGAAAGAGGCGTTCAGATGGGCTGGATGTTGCAGGAATAGACAAGTATGTCTTTGGCATTATTGCAAAGGTAGGAAACCTGGCTTCATTTGCCTTCCACCAATTGAGTGGATTCTCATCCTTTCGGATAGGTGGTTCACCAAAATACATTAGTACCTCATTCCTCACCATTTTACTTTGAGGAAGACAATGATAAAGATGATGCTGAAACTCGATGTTGCTGTGCTTATCTGAATCGAAACCAAGCAAAGTGTCCAGCAGAGACACTGGCCTTCTCTCATGGCATTTGCTTCCTCGTGTTCCACATGAGGTTGCTGTATTTCCTCTCTCTCACCTTTTTTTTGTTGCAGTGCAAGAGCTTGAATTTTGACTTGCACTTTGAGGCTTTCTTCTTCTGACAGAAACTTCAGTTTTCGAAGCCTTGGGTCAAGAGCAGCAGCAATAATACATACATTATGTGCATCATCTCTGAATGTGGCCTCTACCATCCATCTTGAAGCAATTCGCCGGGATGTTTTCTTTTGAGATGTTCATGCATAGGCGTTGTGCTGCTGTGGTATGCCATTTCAGTTTTACAGTGTACAGAGCACCATTTTATTTGGTCTCTGCTTAAAATATTCCCACACTTGAGTGCGTTCTGGCTGTTTGGTATAATGCCTGATTGTCAGCATGACCAAGAGCAGATTGAATCTAAACAGTGCGACGCATCAACGCATTACCGGCAAATCGGCGTAATTACGTAATCAACGTAATCGATGCATCCTTCCAGGCCTAGCTATGATAAGGCTTAATTTCTGGCTGAAAATCTAAAAGTTAACAATATTGTGAAGAGTTTCTGAGAGCAGCTTAGGGCATGTAGGATCTAGCAATAGGGCTGGGTATCGTTCAAAAAATTTTGATAACGATACCTTGACTTCGATACCGGTTCCTGAACGATACTTTTTTCGATACCAATTTTATGAAATCAATTTTAACAAGATTACATTATCTAAATAAAAAATAAACTTTGGTTTTATTTTCCAGCTTGTTGATGTTTATACAAACTCAAAGACTCATCTCCTGAGCCACTGCGCTCGCTCTCTTTCCACTGTGGATAAACGCGCTTGCTTTCTGAAAACAGCGGTTAGCTTGCAGTTTAGCGATCTCCACTTCAATATTCTATTCTCAGAAAAGTGTAATTCATCAACTGTTCATTTACGACACAGAGAGAGAGAGAGAGGCTGTGTATGTATGAATCACCACCGTTTTGCCGCGTTTCTCTATTGTGAAGCTGTGGCTTTAATTCCTTTAGAAACAATGATGCTACAAGCTCCTTGTTGAGAAAGATAATGTAGCTCTTGAGCAATTAAGCTATTTAGTTGATAAAACGGCGGGGCAGAGCTAAAAAGTTTGTTCCTGAATGTCTTTAGTTCGGCTGCAACGTGATCTGTGTGTGTGACTGAACTTAACATCAAACTGCTTCTGTTTCACACAAATGCCGGCACAGACGTGCATGTTCACACGTGATTCAGAGCGTGGTCACAGAAGGCGTTCCCCTAGCGTTTTCCGACGAAGCTCGAGTTCCTGAATAGGAACCCTTGCTACATGTACTGCGTTAGACTTAATGCCGAGTTCACACTGCACGATTTTCAAACTCGTCGGATCGCTGTTGTTTTCACACTGCGTGACTATCTGGGGTAGCATTCAGTTGCTGCTGTGTTCACATTGCACGATGGATCGGCGACAGGGGGTTTCACACGTGACTTCACAATAGGAAGAATCGCTGACAGCTCTGTCTGGTCCGCAAACTACGTTTCACAACAAAACACACGCGAGAAGTGATAAGGAAATAACGCGAGAACCCGCGTGTGTCATAACACGCGCTTTCGGTCGTTTAGTATGAACGGACATCTGCATATGATCGGAACTCCACGCCGCTCCCGCGCTACTCTCCATTGGAAATTAATGACTGAATGATCTGCATATGACCGGAACTCCACGCATCTCCTGCGCTACTCTCCATTGGAAATGAAGAATGACCGGTCTGTCGCTTGTCGGAGATAGTGGAAAGCCGGCTTGAAACGCAGTGGAAACGCCAGTATGACGAGGATCGTTTTAATTTTAGAACATAAACGCACCAGTGTAAATGTAGCCTTACATCTAAGGGGGCTGGGACCCATTCACACTACAGCCTCACGCCACATCTGTGAGTGTAACCGGTGTAAACTAGTAGGTGTGTTCGACTTGACGCGGACCGACTGTGCAGACCGATCGGTGTATTACAGTACCACGAGAGCTAAATAGAGCAGACTGCTCCATGCGGTTTCGAATCGCTCTCGCGGATGATCGATCTGCGCCACACCTCTTCTAGTCGAACACACCGGTTAGTGCTGCAGGCTTATTGGCTTACTGACGCTGATGAGATTAACCCCTTAGGTATCGAAATTTGGTACCGAACGACGAGATGTTTTTCGATACTCTATGGTATCGAGGCATTTCGGTCGGTGCCTAAAAAGTATCGAACTCGATACCCAGCCCTATCTAGCAAACATGTGGTTGGTTTTGATGCTTTACATGTCAAAATGTTTTATGGATGTTGCTTTGTGCCATTTAAACTGGGGTTATTTGTCTTTTTTCACTTTAGACCCAGTGGCGCTGAAGGAGGAGAATCAAGAACTGTGTGAAAAGGAGCATAAAGTTAGGTTTAAAAAAACATGCTTTCATAACTGGAGAAAATCTTTCAGTTGCTCACACACTGAAAATACTTTGTCACAAAAAATAGCTCAAAAGACTGCAACTAGAAGTCATTTCACCTGCCAACAGTGTGGAAAGTGTTATACTGAAAAAGGAAGTCTTAAAGTCCACATGAGACTTCACACAGGAGAGAAGCCTTACACGTGCAAACAGTGTGGAAAGAGTTTCAGTCAAAAAGGACACCTTATTAACCACATGAGAATTCACACTGGAGAGAAACGGTTTACTTGCCAGCAGTGCGGAAATAATTTCAATCAAAAAGGACACCTTATTAACCACATGAGAATTCACACTGGAGAAAACCCATTCACCTGCCAACAGTGTGGAAAAAGTTTCAATCGTAAAGGAAACCTGGAAATTCACATGAGAATTCACACTGGAGAGAAGCCTCACACCTGCCAACAGTGTGGAAAGAGTTTTGCTGAAAAAGGAAGTCTTAAAGTCCACATGAGAGTTCACACTGGAGAGAAGCCGTTTGTATGTGGTCAGTGTGGAAAGAGTTTCAGATATAGAGTAGCCTTTAATCAGCACATGAGGATTCACTAAAGAGAGAAACACCTTAAGAATCATGTAAAAATTCACATTGCAGAAGTCTTTCATGTGCCATCACTGTTGAAAAGAGTTTTGCAATTAAAGGAAACCTAAAGACTCACATGAGGCATGTAGCCAAGTTTCCATCCAAGGATTTTTTTGTGAAAAAAAGATTTAGTACTTCAAAATATTTACCGGTATAGCTGATGGAAATGCCATTTATTGATAAAACTTCTCAAGTGTTGACACATTCTTTTTCCATTTAACTTAAAAGCATTAAAAATTCTATATCGATACTTCAAATATTGCAAAAAAAAATTGAGTAAAAAGGGTTTAACGCAAATAAATGTGGTGTCACGTGACAGAATTAGCCTATAGGCAGTGTCCGTGTTCGTGATGTTGCTCACGATAAAACACCATTTTTCTATAGTTCAAAGTTGCATTAAATCTATCATATTCATGTTACTAATTGTACAGTATCTCACAGAAGTGAGTACACCCCTCACATTTTCACCGGGGGGAGAAAATGGCTAATTGGGCCCAATTTGGACATTTTCACTTTGGGGTGTACTCACTTTTGTGGCCAGTGGTTTAGACATTAATGGCTGTGTGTTGAGTTATTTTGAGGGGACAGCAAATTTACACTGTTATACAAGCTGTACACTCACTACTTTACATTGTAGCAAAGTGTCATTTCTTCAGTGTTGTCACAAGAAAAGATATAATAAAATATTTACAAAAATGTGAGGGGTGTACTCACTTCTGTGAGATACTGTATATAGAATTGTATTACTATTGGTATATGGTAAGAAAAAGCCTGTTTTTTCCTGATTACACATTTGATTTGTAACGTTACAAGTAAAAATGTATTTATTTTGTTCTGAAGATGAAAGAGTCAAATTTCATTCTGTACACTGTAAAAAAAAAAAAAAAAGTGGTTTTAATTTAAAGTGCTCATGCTGCCTTAACAACTTTAATAGCACAGTTCAAGTTAAATCCGGGAAAGTTATTCTAACGCAAATATTGTGCTAATTGCAACAATATTTTTTACAGTGTTTAAATTATGAATAGGCAGTTGTTTCTCACATTTTAAAAATATATGCCTATACCAAGCTTTTCAAGCAGTCTGTTTTCATGCTCATAACCGTTAAGTGACAGTAATAATTTTGACAGATTAATACAAAGTTAAACTGTTTAAAAAAAGTAATTTAAGTATTTTTTTAAAGTAATGTTTCAAAATATTTTAGAACGTTTGCTGCATGGTTAAAAGTATGCTACACATATAAAATAAAATAATGTTTTTGAGAGTGAGAAAAAAAGAAGTCCCATACAAGTTGCATTTTATTATTACATTCAGAAATAGGCTACCAATAAATAAAGTGAAATGCTTACAAACAGTATAACCACTACAAACATAGCTATGCTATATGCTTTTTGAGTTCCCCTCACTCCACAGCAAATCCTTTAAATTTAACGGTAGCTATTTAGAACAGAAGTATCAAAGCATAAAAGCTATATAAAAGACAAGCCAAAACGAACCGACGTTGGGCTCACGAACCTCTCTCATTCGGCACAAATCCAAATGTTTCCATATTTGCCATGTATCTGGATGCCAAACTATGATTTATTATGTAGTCTAATGTGGTTTTGTATTTCACTTGCGTTCCAATATATATAAAACAAAATGTGCTTGGCATAATATCACAGCAATATTGTGGTCAAGCTGAGCAGCACAGATTGTACAGGCTATTTAAATTGAGCCGTGTGGTTTTTCATTATGATTGGCAGACTGTATTTTATTATTATAATGAACAGGCTGTGTTGTCAAGTTAGCAATACTTAGAACTGTGTGCGCATGAGGTGTTTGCACGATCACTTGATTTTTTTCCTTATAACATTGGAAACAACATCATTCGAAACGATTCAAAATACTTATTTTATTTCTGTACATTCACAATAAAAACAAAACATTGTACTTTTGTAAAATAAAGGAACAAACAGGATGCTGCCTTCTGAAGTTGTTTGTGGAGTGCAGTGCAAAATCAACCAAAATGCTGCATAACTAGACTGATATTTGTTGCACAGTTTTTTCTTTCGTTTTGTTAATAACTTATTAATTGTTAATAAAATATATTTTGCATATAGGCATATATAAATGTATTTTTATTTATAGCTTAATTTTGTTTTTCTCCATTTTCAGAAGCATGATATGACCATGTGAATCCTCATGTTCTGTTGTTTATGCTGCCTTTTGCGCATGTCAAATTTTGGTATTTTTAATGCGTCACAACCATTTATCCATTCTAAATTAATTTAATTATAATTTAACATAATCTTGTAAATTTGTAATGTTAACAATCGCTTAACAAGCGTTAGTTGTCGGTTAGGAGAAAAAACCAAAACGAACATACCTAATTTCAAATAAAGCCTAATAAATGTTAATCATAATAATAATAATATAACTGTGCCTGCTTTTGAATAGCTTATTGCTTGATGATCAAGTAGTATTGATCTAAACCCAGTCTAAATAACAAAGTACAAAAAAAACCACTCAGGACACTTGTTAATAAAAAGAATTGTATGTATGTAAAATAATAATTACCTACTGTATATAATAAAGTTTTGTTTCAAAGGAATGAGGAACAGATAGGCTACTAGCCTTTGCGCAATAGGTGAAATGATGTATGGAAACAGCTAAATTTTTTGAGAACTTAGCCACACCATTTTATACCAGTTGGATGGAAACAGGCTGGAGACAGCAAATTTTGCTGTTTTTTTTTTTTGCACATTTTCTTTTTGTCGATAATAAAACCGCACAAAAATATTAAAAATAAAGCCTAATAAATGTTAATCATAATAATAATAATATAACTGTGCCTGCTTTTGAATAGCTTATTGCTTGATGATCAAGTAGTATTGATCTAAACCCAGTCTAAATAACAAAGTACAAAAAAAACCACTCAGGACACTTGTTAATAAAAAGAATTGTATGTATGTAAAATAATAATTACCTACTGTATATAATAAAGTTTTGTTTCAAAGGAATGAGGAACAGATAGGCTACTAGCCTTTGCGCAATAGGTGAAATGATGTATGGAAACAGCTAAATTTTTTGAGAACTTATCCACACCATTTTATACCAGTTGGATGGAAACAGGCTGGAGACAGCAAATTTTGCTGTTTTTTTTTGTGTGCACATTTTCTTTTTGTCGATAATAAAACCGCACAAAAATATTAAGCAGTTATTGCATTCAGAAAGTATTCAGACCCCTTTGTGTTTTGTTTTTTTTGCATTGTTTGCCTTGTGCTAACATGCTTTTTGTATGAGCCATTTAATTTATTGTTAATGTCAATATAGTGACACCTGCTGGCTAAAGAATGTTAGTAATGAAAGATTGATGACGTAAACTGTGGAAAAATGACGTAAAAAGACTCGTGGAACTGTGGAAGACGCCAGCAGATGTAAAGTTTCAATCGTTGTTTACAATGAGTTTGTTTAGATAAAAGTCATTGTTCTAATTATTTATTTTTGCTTATGATCTTTTTGCTTATGTGAATAAACTAAACCATCGTATCATACCATCTCATCATTGGAGCACTATTAAATTCACTGTAACGGCGTCTAGACGAAGTTACTGGAGATCACACTTTGGTCATTACACTTAATTTTTTTTTTTTTTTACATTCATTATGACAAAGCAAAACTTCAGTACTTTATTGAACCACCTTTCTGCAGGGATTTTTTGGATTTGTGGATTTTCTGCCATTCATCTTTGTTGATCCTCTCAAGCTGTCAGGTTGGATGGGGGCAGTCATTGAACGACAGAATATTTTCAGTTTTCTCCACAGATGTTTGATTGAGAATGTCCTTTAGTGGCCCAAACAAAACCCACACTTTAATCCAGAGTCATCTCTAAGCCACTCTGACGTGTTGGTTGTCTGCTGGAAGGTGAACATGCGGCCCAGTTCTTGAGCAGGTTTTCATTAAGCATACGTCTGTATTTTGGTGTGTTCAGCTGTCCTTCTAAACAGACCAGTACCTCAGTCCCACCACTGAAAAACACCCCCAAATCATGATGCTACCACCACTGTTCTTTATTGTTGAGATATTACTCAAATTTAATTCCTGGAGGGCTACAGCTCTGCACAGTTTAGCTCCAACTCACACCTGTCTGGAAGTTTGTAGTAATCCTGAAGTTTGTAGTAATCTGGATTAACTGGATCAGGTTTGTTTGATTAGGGTTGAGGCAAAATTGTGCAGACTTGTGGCACACCACGAACTGCATTTGAGACCAGTGGCTTAGATCAGTGGTTTTCAATCCTGGTCTTGGGGACCCACATCTCTGCTTCAAATTTTCCTTTGATTATATCCTTGTTTTCATTAACCAGTTGGGCAAGAAGTAACAGCTGTTCTTGCGTCCAGTTTGGTTTTCTTTTACGTTTGCATGTCTTACTATCAGCCATGATTATTCTACTCTGTTAATTAAAAGGCTGTTTGTATGCATATTCAATAATTATGAGAAGCATACATGTAAGAGGCTGAGAATTAGCTGAACATATACTTGTTTAATCATTAGTTACACTTAGCCTGCATTTTAAAATCTTTATTGAATGTGGCAATTAACATTTTTTTTTTGAAACCTTTATTTTAATATGGCTCTACAATATTTCTATGAATAAATATCTGACAGAGACCCCTCCCCTATCAGCCAATCACTGTGTGCATAGTTAGTAAGCATGCTGACATCATCCATAGCAACGAGGTCAGCCCCGCCCCCTTACTCTTAGCTTAAGACTTCTCTCTATTTCTTAGTAAAAGTTTTGTCTCACTGGAGCAGATGTAGACAAGAATGACTCCTAAGCGATTGAGGTGTTCTGTTGTTGGATGTAATAATGAAAATAGCAGTCGTCGTTTACTCCCGACATCTGAGCCGCTGAAGACACAGTGGATTACGTTTGTTTTTGAAGGGAATGCGCCCTCGATCTACATAAATGCGTCTATGTTCGCGCGAATCATTCATGATCCAACCTCATCTACAGAAGAAGTGAGTAAAAGGTTTTTTAATGAATCTTTGCAAATTGCCTTTCCTTATAATGTGCTAATTAGCAAGTTTCATGATGAATGCGGCTAAAGTAAACAGTCTCTCTGAGAGCGGCTTGGAAGAGAGGGGCGGGGTCAGCAGAGCTCATTAACATTTAAAGGAAAATGCTACAAAACTGCATTCTCTGAAAAGAGCTGTTTTTGACAGTAAAAAAGGTGTTTTTTTACACTACCATTGAGAAATTTTAACCAAACTATGTTACAGACTTAAGACCCTAAAGAATCATATCAACTTGTGGAAAATGGGCATCCTATAACCCCTTTAAGAGAAAACTCTTTGCTCATCAGCTCGTTAGGAGTGAGATCCATGAACTGAGCAAAGGGTGTCAGATAAGAGAGACATACAACATGTGCAGAGTAGTGGTACCCCAGGACTGAAATTGTGAATCACTGTTGTAAACTATCTATTTGTTTATGCAGGATCTAAAGTGCCCCAAAACAGGAGTCGGCACTGAGGGGGGTGAGAGTACTGCTGCATCCTAGGGTTGGGTATCGATTGGGTTTTTTACGATACCGGTGCCAAACCAAGACTTTTAAAATGGTACCGGTGCCTGAACCGATACTTTAAAAAAAAGAGTCACAAAAAAAACGATGGATAACATTAAAGAACATTCAAAATATTTAAAATAAATATACATAGCATTCACATGCTCCTTGGATGCTCTCATTTCCCGAGTTGTGCTTCCCTTACTCTAAGGCTAATAAATGTATTTCACGATCTGGGTCATTATTTAATACAAAATATTTAATACAAAACCACACATAATGTATCTGTGTCAATCACTCTGATATTTAGTTAAAATCAGTGAATTGACTGAGTGCTGTCTGTCACTGTCTTTAATCAGTTCTGTGAATGACTGTATGGTATGCCACATGCACTGTAATATGTTTTATATTACATTTTCAAATGAAAATAGCAACATGATCGTTTTATAAAGTATGCGTTCAAGGGCTAGATTTTCGCTGGAGGAAACAGCTGTGGTGTGATGAGGGGTGAACGCAGCGAAAACTTTACAGTAGATGGGAAACCGATTGCTCCCTCGTGACCTTTTGTAAACTGTACTTATGACAAAGAAAGAACTGCACAGATACATATATTTTAACAATCTATCGATAAACACACACCTTGTGTCGTCGGATAAACACACACCTTGTGTCCTCTGTTTCTGTTTGAGTCCGCTCGCGCTGCGCCGCCGCGGTCTGCGGATTGAAGAGCGCGCTGAAACACAGGGAGGAGACGAGGTCTGCCGCCGTTTTCATATGAAGTTTAAATAGATTGTTAACTGTCTTTATTGAATGAACTGGCAATGAACAATAAATGCATTCAAAATATCAAATATGGCTTCGGCAGTTGATTGAGTCGGCAGCGACTTACAGAAAAGGAAATCCTCTTGTAATTATCCGTTATGTACTACTGGTACATAAGCAATGAGGTTGGAAAGGTTTGCTATATCGGTCGATTCATCCAATTGTAGGGCATAAAAGGGACTCTCTCGAATGTTTTTAACCAACTTCTGAGTTATGTCATCTGCCATTTCATTTATTCTTCTCTCACCTGTATTATCTGAAAGTGAAATCAGATTTAACTGCTTGTGGGCCTTTTCTCCACACATCACGCCAACCATTTCTTTCGTGGCAGGTAAAATCAAATTTTCACCAATTGTGTTAGGTTTTCCATCCTTTGCGATGAGCTTTACTACACGATAAGATGCCTCCACTGCTTTAATGTTGTCGGTGCCAGAGAACGCAGTTTCAATAGTTTTTTTCAGTTTGTTCTTTCGGTTTGTTCTCAAAAAACTCAATAGGCTTGGACACATATTCACTGTTTAGTCTCCAAGTGCTGTCGTAGTTTGCTCGGTTTCAAAGCTTCATTTGATTCATTTGACTTCTGAGCAAACAACGCAGAGCGGTAGCTCCTTGTTCTCCGCTCCCACACATGTGAAGCCTCGCGCTAGATAGTCACTACTGTATTTTCTTTTAGATTTATTTTGAGTCTTTTCAGTGTCAGGCTTACTTGTAGATGGAGAAACATCT
>NW_015631060.1:281728-286317 GCF_001515625.1 Sinocyclocheilus rhinocerous | reverse complement strand
TCGAATGTTTTTAACCAACTTCTGAGTTATGTCATCTGCCATTTCATTTATTCTTCTCTCAACTGTATTATCTGAAAGTGAAATCAGATTTAACTGCTTGCGGGCCTTTTCTCCACACATCACGCCAACCATTTCTTTCGTGGCAGGTAAAATCAAATTTTCACCAATTGTGTGAGGTTTTCCAGCCTTTGCGATGAGCTTTGCTACACGATAAGATGCCTCCACTGCTTTAATGTTGTCGTTGCCAGAGAACGCAGTTTCAATAGTTTTTTTCAGTTTGTTCTTTCAGTTTGTTCTCAAAAAACTCAATAGGCTTGGAACTGTTTAGTCTGTTTAGTCTCCAAGTGCTGTCGTAGTTTGCTCGGTTTCAAAGCTTCATTTGATTCATTAGCAAACAACGCAAACAACGCAGAGCGGTAGCTCCTTGTTCTCCGCTCCCACACATGTGAAGCCTCGCGCTAGATAGTCACTACTGTATTTTCTTTTAGATTTATTTTGAGTCTTTTCAGTGTCAGGCTTACTTGTAGATGGAGAAACATCTGCATTTGTTCTTTTCAGCGACCCTGTTGACAGCCATTTATCCATGTTTGAATCTGTTGTTCTGTAGCATATGCAGCAAAAATATTTTAGAATTGGCGGTTTATTCTTAAACCAATCAGCGAGCTCGAATAGTGGAAGCAAAGTAACAGTTTAATATTTATTTTTTATTTAATTATATATATGAAATTAAGATATTATGTTATGACTTAATAATATTGTAAATATATGTAAAAATTTCTATTTCTTTTAATAGTAATTGGCGGCCCCCCTGCAATACTGTTAACTAATGAAGCCCTAATGTGTAAAGTGTGACCAAACAATAATCAAAATACTTTCAAACAATATCTAGGGCATGTTGTAGTCTAGATTAAAATGTAAAAAGGTTTGAAAAAAAAATAGCCTATTAAGTCTTAATATTTAAATATTTGGCGCTGTGATGAACACCATAGCGAATACACAAATCTGAATGGCTTTTTTAAAAATCATTTAAACACGTTTCAGAAACAGAAAGTAGCAGCTGCTTTGTTTACAGGGTTTCCGGGATAACGACTGCATTTCTGCAGTTTAGCGCCATCTGCTGTCAGAGAGTGAATGTGCGCTTTATCCAGAGCATCTCTCACTCGTTCTGCCATGCGCTTCTCATCCGTGCTTGTTTACATCAGAGTGCGCACACGTCTTTGACGCAGCATACAGCGGTGTTGTGCATTGTGACCAGTTGATGGGAAAAGTATTCTTCAAATGCGTTAAAAATTCTGAATAATTTGTAATATATAATTATTCTCAGTATTTTGACGTGCCCACGATAACAATATCGTGCATATTCATTATCGTGATATATCACATTACCGAATACCGGCACATGTCTAATGAAGATATTTGTGAATAAATGAAAATTCAATCTTTCATGTTGTCATTTTGTTGTTACTGAAGGTGTGATTAAGACAAACTATTTAGAGTATGTGAACAATATCAAATCAACTTCTATGTAACATATAATCAATTTCTATATACAGATAATTTGTTTAAATTTGTTCCAATTTACTGGATTCTGAAATACATATGGTCTAACACATATGTAACACATAGCTGCCATTCTGTCTCTCTCTTCTGCCCCGCATACAGCATCCACTGCCTCTACTACAAGTTCATCTTCATCAATGCTGTTATTTGCCTCATCTGCATCCATGATGTCTCCATTTGTTAAACAGATGTTCTGCAGAACTGTGCAGCAGGCCATAACCTCGGGTGCATACAGGGGGTCAACCTCAAGGGCTATCAGGAAGATAGAGCGCCACCTGGTTTTCAGAACCCCAAAAGCCCTCTCTACAACACTACGTGCTTTTGACAGGTGGTGGTTAAAAGCCTGCTGAACTGGTGTGTGCAGAGGGTGTATGTAGGGGGTCATTAATTTAATTGGCTGGGACAGACAGGGGTAGATGGAAGATGGGGCTATGTTTTAGCACCCTGGCATCATGCACAGACCCAGGGAATCCTATAAACACATCTAGAAATTTGCCTGTGTGATCACAGATTGCCTGCAATTGGATTGAATAGAATAATTTTCTGTTTAAGTAGCAAAGGGCGTCAGCTACCGGCGGCTTCAGGCGCACATGACATCCATCAATGCTGCCCACCACCTTATTGAAGATTGCAGACCCAGCAAGCTTTGCAAATCCATCACCTAATGATGGTAGGTCATCAGCAGAAGGAAGAGAGATGACCTTTCTCATGATGCCAAGGATTCTCCTGCTGACGTTGTGGATGGCTCTGTGTACAGTAGAGCGAGGGATGGCAAAAGCCCTGGCAACAACTCGATATGATGTGGCACTTGCTAACCAAAACAGTTCTTTATCTTTACAATGGTTTTTTTGCATTATTTGAAACACCTTGAAAATGTAAACTGTCTGTGATGTATTAAATGCTTACAATTTTGCATTTGAGACAATTGAGATTCCGTAGCAGTAGCGCTAGGAATGTTGGGAATTTGTTTGGGCGCCAGTTGGGCGGAAGTTAGAAAAGCAGTAAAGTGGTGGCTAGAAGACAAACGTGCCGTCTCACGTGTATTCTTTTTAGTGGATACATCACAGAAATTTTGGCGACGAGGATAAAAAATTAAAGTTTGGATGCGTGTCTCTAATTCTGAAATCTTCTCTGTCAGCCTAACTATTTCCCTGCATTTATCACATGAGAATCCCTCGTCGCCAACAGAGAGAGATAAACTATACATGTGGCAAGCGGTGCAAACAACAATAGCAGGAGAAAAAGCCATTACTCACCGTGATTGATGAATGATTCTTACTTACCACAGTTGTTTGATGAACTTGTGAAAAAAAAAAAAAAACGGAGCGATAGAGAAAAAAAGAAAAAGAAAAAAGCAATAGGCACGAATGGAAACGCTAATGACAAGCTAACCAATGCTAACGCGCTGCAGATGCGCTGCACTCGCGGTTTTTATCATAAAAGCGAACGATCAAATTAATCAGATTAGGTTGATAGATAATATCAGAAATATGGTGGGAATTAAGTTATATTTATCACTTTAAACAACAGAGAGTAATAGAGATTTTACAGAAAAACAAAGCTACAATCACAAACCAGCAGCACTGCAAACAGGAAGCAAGAATAACACTGTCCAAAAGCGACACCCGCAGGTCAGCAGTGACAATAGACTACCATTTGGTGTCAGTTCAGCACCCTCAATCTTCCAAAGAATTATGGAGAACATCATGAAAGATCTTGATGTCGTTGTTTACCTTGATGACCTACTGGTCACTGGAAGAACAGAACAAGAACATCTGCAGAAGCTACAGGCAGTTCTACAAAGACTCCAGGAGAATGGCTTGAGAGTGAAAAAGTCAAAATGTGAGTTTGAGAAAAAACTAATTGAATATCTAGGATTTTTGTTAGACAGTCAGGGCCTTCATCCATCTCCAGACAAAGTTGCCGCAATCAGGGATGCACCAGCACCCACCTGTGTGAAGGAGCTGAGAGCTTTTCTGGGTTTGGTCAACTACTATGGACGTTTTTTGCCCAACCAAAGTACAGTGGCAGCTCCCCTCTATAGACTGTTGAGAGATAATGTACCATGGGAATGGAAGCAGTCAGAGCAAAGAGCTTTTGAAAAATGTAAAGACTTGCTGACAAACGAAAAGGTTCTGGTACACTATGATCCAAGTCTACCACTCACGTTAGCTTGCGATTCTTCAGCATATGGGATCGGAGCTGTTTTGCAACACACCATGCCCATCGGAGAGGAACGTCCCACTGCTTTCGCCTCACGGACTCTGGCACCTGCTGAGAAGACTCCAGTATAGGACTGTTATGGTCATATATATATGCAATGCTTATTTTGTTCTGTGATGTTGTTGTTTAAAAAAAAAATAGTAACAGTTATGTTGTTGGTTCAGACAGTAAAGTTGTGTGTTGCCATGTATAGATTTCTATTAGGGTGAAGCTGAAGGTACCTTTGTTTAAAAAGGGGGTTAATGTGATGTATTAAATGCTTACAATTTTGCAATTGAGATTCCGTAGCAGTAGCGCTAGGAATGTTGGGAATTTGTTTGGGCGCCAGTTGGGCGGAAGTTAGAAAAGCAGTAAAGTGGTGGCTAGAAGACAAACGTGCCATCTCACGTGTATTCTTTTTAGTGGATACATCACACTGTCAGTTTTTTTAAATGAACTGAAATTGACTAAAATTGGGTCTGGTTTTTTTAATATTTGCTCAGCGTTAAAAAGGAAGTTGGAAAAGAAGTAAATTCAAAATTAGCATTAAATTAAGGCTGTTGCTACGTTTTGCCACTGTGGGGCACTATACTCGTGTCTACATTTCCAGCAGCCGCAACCATAACTTATTGTATTTATTTTGGATCGGGCAAGCAACATTCTCCTGAGGAGACGATTACGCCGCCTCCTGACGGTGCCTGGGATAGTACTTGTCATGACAGGTACTATTAATATAAATAATAAAAATAAAAAATTCATCTTTGGTAGCAAAACAAATAGTTTGGATTTGTTTTACATCCACTCATAAACGGAAATCCCTGGGGGGT
>NW_015631060.1:251218-281623 GCF_001515625.1 Sinocyclocheilus rhinocerous | reverse complement strand
AATTGTGTAAGTAGTAAAACAACACAAACGGGGCAAAAATGCGTTTTAATTTTAGAAACATTTTGAGTCTCCCCCTCCCTTGCCTCACTTTAGTCTAAATGCCTGCTTTCGTCCTCCATCCACCAACGTGTGATTGGGCTAGTCAACATTACAAAAGACGTCAGCTCCATTGGTGCAGATGGTAAACCGCGTGTCATCCACCTTTTATCGTGATCGACCCGGGTTCGAATCTGCCTTTTGGCCGAATTTTTTTCTCCCTTTTCAAATTTCAAATCACATCAGAAAAGCATTTATTTTTTAATAAAAATGATATAATAATCAAACAGTTGAAAAAGTATTGGGTAGGTGTAGGGAGGGCTTTTGTCCCAATAAGGTGGCATCCATTTAATAATTTGAATTAAAATTAAAATTTACACTCAAGTTATTATTGCATACTGTTTAATAATGTATTACAATGCTGAGGTGCATATAATTGCCACTATTGGCAATAAGTAATTAGCAGAATATCCTGTTATTTTAATATAGTATAAATAGCTATTTGCACTTAGTGTAAATAGCATATCTCAAAACAAATACTGCTATTTTCACTTAGTGTAAATAGCATCTATCGCTAAGAAAATATTCTACCACCAACACACCCCCCACCCCACGCGCCTTGTGTCCCCTTCAAATATTGCTCTTGAGAAATTTTGTTTATTGTCCCCCCCTACGAAATTTATGCCCCTGCATCCACTACACATCATATGCCGTCGACTGGAAAACGTTTTGAATTTCCGGTTAGCAAAAAATGTTAGTATTCCATTTGGGATGATACTAAATTCATACACTACACGATTGAGTGCATAGTGTATAAGTGCATAGTACAAAATGCGTCATTTGGGACGCAGCTAAGATGATACATTTTTACCAAAAATTTATCAACATTCCGGAAAAATAATTTTTATTCAAACACCTACTAAACCACATACATTCCATTAACTGTTCAATAGCTATTCATAATGGCATTAACAAAGCTTGGATAAAAGCATCAAACATGTGGGTTTGACTGGAAATATCATTCCATTGCATAATTATATATCATGTGTGGAATTATGCAATGAATTGATTTTTGGTTATAAGTTCTCTTAGCATAATATTGGAATGATCTGATGCATTTTTGATGCGTAAAGGTAGTCTCTTGAGAGGATTTTAGTCCTGTGATTTGTGTATGGAAGATCGCTATAGCCTGCTTGTGGCCCAGATCTCGCAATCACAAGTTCGATCCATGGAGGCCTCAGCTCATAACGTGCTGGACTTACAGTTCTGCTGCTAATGTCTTGGTGCTAGATACCACACGAAACATTCATGTGGAGTACATGCCTCTGCATTTAACAGCTGTTTTGGTGGTTTTAATGTGGCTGATTAGTGTGAAATTAGTAAAAGTGCAGTTTTTGCTAGGTGTTTGTGTGGGTCCCTTGCTAGAAACAAGAAACAAAAATCTCACACTGTTAAAAAAAAAACTAGAAACAAGAAACAGAAATCTCACACACTGTTCAAAAAAAAAAAACAAGTACTGTCAGTGTAACATTGTGGAGTTTTGTGTGGGTCCCTTACTAGTGTAACGACCCCCATTTGGCAGGCATCCAACCTGCATTGTGCTGAATGTAGGCGCTCCAAACTTCTTTGCTGTCCCACAATAATTTTTTTATTATCTGCATAAATTACAGTTGTGTCATTGTAACAAATTATCAGTCATGCGTTTCATTTTCATGGACTTTTAGTTGGTTTCTATTCAGTTTCCTTTTTCATTTGTTCTAGTTCCTACCAATCTTTAGTTGTCATGGTTACTGAGTTGATTGTGTCATTCTGTTCAGGTGTTCGTCATTAATTTACTTTGTTGGCTCTGTGTATTTAAGTTCCCTTGTTTCAGTTCAGTTTGTCCAGTCTTGTCTGTTAAGGTTGTGTTTAGTTTGCCTGCCTTGTTTGGATTGTCTTCGGTGTGGATTATTGAAGACTTTTTGAATCTGATCATCTTCATCCTGTGCTTTCAACAACCAAGTTGTGACTCACAAATAAGTATTTTATGGCTTTCTCCCTATTTTATTTTTTCTCCACAAGTTGGCAAAAGGAAAGCAAATAAACCCCACTATTACCCCCCCCCCCCCACAGATACATGATCCCACATTGTGAAGTATGTTCAAGAAAACAGAAACACTTTTTTTTAGTTCGAAGTACTGCATATCATCAAATATCAACAATATTTATAATTGATGGTTCGTAGAGCCACAAGGTGAACAAAGAAAGAGAAAAACGCCCCCAAAACATGTAATCTCTTAAAGTAATACTACACTGCTTTAACCAATTATATTTAACTCAACAAGAGGATTTTGAGAGTAAATAAAAAAAAAATAGCCCTGTTAAACTAGAAATAATAAATAAAATTCTATTATTAAAAAATTATAAATAAAATAAAATAATCCAAATAAAATAAACAATTAGAAATTATGAATATCACAGCAAAATAAAATGAACACGTGAAGGCAAAACCAAATGTAAAGGACTGGAAAATTCCAGACTTCATTTTCTCCCTAAAACTGAGGTCAGAGTCATGCAGAGGCAAACGCAATGTTATATCACATGTTTTCCTCAGGGAAGATGTGTACACCAATGTCTTCTGGATGGAGAAACTGCATTGTGTGTTTGTGTGTAAATCCTAGAAGTAGTATCTTAATTACGGGCTGTTCCAGAGTCACAGGCCTGCTTCAGTGTGTTCCTTACCATGTGATGCTTTGCTGAAGTTGAAACAAGTCCATTCCAGACTTTCCCCATGGTTCCCTTGGCTTGTCATGTGGTTTCTTTGGTTCTCTGGTATCTGTGGCGTTGGCATATCTCACAATGCTGCACTAAATTCACAATATCTCTGTGCATGCCTGACCAATACGTCACAAATCGTGCCCTCTTTTACACTCCTCTATCCCCAAGTGTCCTTCATGCTCAAGTTTCAACATCTGTGCTCTCATGGAGATAAGTATGGCAAGTTTGTTCCCTTTAGCAGAACTCCATCTAGTACTGAAAGCTCACCTCTAAAGTGCTGTTATGGCTTTTCCAGCTTCCCTTGACCAGGCAAGTTATCCATTCCATCATTTACCTTAGCTGAAGAAACATGGAATAATAAACAACTATTTCAGCCCATTTTGCAGCCGACACTGACATCTGTGCTCTGATATAATAATCTGCACTAGAGCTGTAATCGGGCCTTAAAAGGCCCGACAGACTTGTTCTTTCTGAAGACCTGACACACGTCATCTTCACTGATCTGGAGTGCTGGAGGGGGGAAGAGGGGGGTTGCAGGAGGTGTGAATGGTGTTTTTTCAAACCTGTAATAAAACTCATTCAGATCGTATGCCAGTTGTTGACTGATCTCCTTTTCCCGTGTGTATTTGGCCTGTTTATACAAGAATCTGTCCCCATTTCTGCGAGCATCTTCTTTGGCCTGACTTTTGCAGTGAACCATGGTTTGTCATTGTTGTAGGTTAAATGAGTCCTGGTAGGAATGCACATGTCTTCACAGAAACTGATATAAGATGTTACGGTCTCTGTGAGCTTGTCCAGATCGGTGGCAGCAGCTTAAAAAACATAAACAGTGATCAGAGAGCCCCAAAGCTGCCCGTGGGACGGAGCGATATGCATCCTTTATTGTGGTGTAACAGTGATCCAATATATTACGGTCTCTGGTGGGACACTAGTAAGCCTAGCTATGATAATTTTACAATTATTTACATTTCAATACCATGAACGTAATTTTTTAAATTAATATATTATTCATATTATTTTTCAGGAATTGTTGTTGAACCATTTATTACAACGTCTTTATACCCGTCTGTCACTTTGGCTGGAACGCGTTCCTCTTGCCCTTGACTTCTTGGAAATGACGACGTAGGCATGTGGTTTCGTTTTTTTTATAAATTCATATTTCTTTCTTTTTTTTTGGCTAACTAATTTATCATTTTTTTTACAGATTCCACAAATAGACTGTGTCACTGGGGATAAGATCGCTGCTTTCCCAAATTCTGGCATGCAGGTTCCTGAAATTGAATGTCCATTGAGCTCGGAGGAACTTGATGAACTAAAGGCTGCTGAAGACCCAATGCAGCCATCAGAAAATTTTGGAGCAGATGTTTGCATTGCTACACTGCAGTACATGCATTCAGGGTTTCTGTGGGTCCTTAAAAAGTCTTAAATTTAGTTGTCTCAAATTTAAGGCCATAAAAAGTCTTAAATCGTACAAGAAAGTCTTAATGTCATTTCATGAGGTCTTAAATTTGGGGACGGAAAGACAAAAATTGTGATATGGCTCAAGCCCTGCTTACACTAGTGCGTTTTCGTTTTAAAATGAAAACGATCCTCGTCTACACTGGCGTCTTCACTGCATGTCAGAAACATTCTCCGTCCACACTACACAACCGAAAACGCATGTCACATGACCATTCATGCAGGTACAACAATGAGCATGATGTTATTGTTTACATGGTCGTCAAGGATACGCAGAGCGAATGTGGGCAGCCACGCCATCGGTTTCAAAAGTCTCCGTTTTGGTCCGTTTACACTGAAACGCAACCCTGGACTTTTCAAACTAAAACGGGGTCTGCAGCATTTTCCAAAGTGTTTCACATATACACTGAACAAAATTATAAACGCAACACTTTTGTTTTTGCCCCCATTTTTCATGAGCTGAACTCAAAGATCTAAGACTAAGGCCTATTTCTCTCAAATATTGTTCACAAATCTGTCTAAATCTGTGTTAGTGAGCACTTCTCCTTTGCCAAGATAATCCATCCACCTCACAGGTGAGGCATATCAAGATGCTGATTAGACAGAATGATTATTGCACAGGTGTGCCTTAGGCTGGCCACAATAAAAGGCCACTCTAAAATGTGCAGTTTTATCACACAGCACAATGCCACAGATGTCACAAGTTTTGAGGGAGCGTGCAATTGGCATACTGACTGCAGGAATGTCCACCAGAGCTGTTGCCCGTGAATAGAATGTTAATTTCTCTACCATAAGCCGTCTCCAAAGGCGTTTCAGAGAATTTGGCAGTACATCCAACCGGCCTCACAACCGCAGACCACATGTAACCACACCAGCCCAGGACCTCCACATCCAGCATCTTCACCTCCAAGATCATCTGAGACCAGCCACCCGGACAGCTGCTGCAACAATCGGTTTGCATAACCAAAGAATTTCTGCACAAACTGTCAGAAACCGTCTCAGGGAAGCTCATCTGCATGCTCGTCGTCCTCATCGGGGTCTCGACCTGACTGCAGTTCGTCGTCGTAACCGACTTGAGTGGGCAAATGCTCACATTCGATGGCGTCTGGCACTTTGGAGAGGTGTTCTCTTCACGGATATGTTATGGGCAGGCGTATGTTATGGACAATGAACACAGGTGCATTTTATTGATGGCGTTTTGAATGCACAGAGATACCGTGACGAGATCCTGAGGCCCATTGTTGTGCCATTCATCCACGACCATCACCTCATGTTGCAGCATGATAATGCACGGCCCCATGTTGCAAGGATCTGTACACAATTCCTGGAAGCTGAAAACATCCCAGTTCTTGCATGGCCAGCATACTCACCGGACATGCCTCCCATTGAGCATGTTTTGGATGCTCTGGATCGGTGTATACGACAGCGTGTTCCAGTTCCTTCCAATATCCAGCAACTTCGCACAGCCATTGAAAAGGAGTGGACTAACATTCCACAGGCCACAATCAACAACCTGATCAACTCTATGCGAAGGAGATGCGTTGCACTGCGTGAGGCAAATGGTGGTCACACCAGATACTGACTGGTTTTCGGACCCCCCCGGACCCCCCAATACAGTAAAACTGCACATTTTAGAGTGGCCTTTTATTGTGGCCAGCCTAAGGCACACCTGTGCAATAATCATGCTGTCTAATCAGCATCTTGATATGCCACACCTGTGAGGTGGATGGATTATCTCGGCAAAGGAGAAGTGCTCACTAACACAGATTTAGACAGATTTGTGAACAATATTTGAGAGAAATAGGCCTTTTGTGTACATAGAAAAAGTCTTAGATCTTTGAGTTCAGCTCATGAAAAATAGGGGCAAAAACAAAAGTGTTGCGTTTATAATTTTGTTCAGTGTATGTGAATTTATAACATTTCTGTATTGGACTGCATTGAACAGTGTAAAAACATCAAAAATCTAATGAATCTCTAATATGAAATGAAATATGGCATCAAAAGTATGCAGTATACAAATGGAATAATTTTAGATATTTTTTAAACATTTACCAATCTGTACATGCGTCGACATACCTCCCGCTCCTTTCATTTGTTTACTCTATGAGCTGTTTGTCATCATGAGGTAACCTAGCAGTGTGGATCAATTATCTAGTAAACAACAATAATCGATAAGTGGATTATTAGATTCAAATATATCAGTGAAATGAGCAGAGACAACTGAAAGTAAGCATTCACATATCACCTTTAAGTCCTTTTGATATCAGATGCTCAGGCTGCATACAGCAGTCTAATCTGTTACTCGTCACTGAATCGCTTTAATGTGTTACTGTTATTTTACTAATATTTTTTTCACAAACAGAACGTAGCATAGGAGATTTGGCATGGTTGTATTTTGGTACTGTCATGACGGTGTTTAAACGTCTTATTCCAACGTGCAGATTACATTATTTTAACACCTGAATAAAACGTCTCCCAAAAGTTGCAGATTGGTCTGGTTTTTGTTTTCGTAGTAGACAAACGTGATATGTAAGTTTTTTTTTTTTTTGACTACTTAAAGAAAACATATCAGGTTGGTATTTTCACTACGTTTCTAAAACGTTTTATTTTGGTTACATTATTGTTTTATTTAACCAAACATTTTTAAAGCATTTTAAAACCTTGTACTACATTACCGAACTGCAACCAAAATACAATGGTGTGAAAAGTTGTAAAAATGTTTTGTGTTTGCGTTTAAAATTATCTTCCAACTAGCATGCCACTCATACAAAACAAATTTAGCCGAATTCAGTTTTACAACAAATAATGATATGAAACATGACACGTATTAAAGGGATCATATGGTGCTGCTAAAAAAAGAACATTATTTTGTGTATTTGGTGTAATGAAATGTGTTTATGCGGCTGGTCATTAGACAATGACGGTCAGGTGCAGGTGATCAGAACTCTGGTGATTGGGATCGTTGATGAGTGGAAGAGCCTGGTGTTTCTGTGACAGAACCCCCCTCTCCACGGCCCGCTCCTGAGGGCCGAAAACCCTGACGTCGTGGAGGACGACCTCAACCACGTGGCACTGGATCTTGGGGATGGGAAGCGTGGAACTCTGTCATGAGATTGGGATCGAGTATATCATCTCTTGGGATCCATGATCTTTCTTCGGGGCCATATCCTTCCCAGTCAACCAGATATTCCAGTCTACCCCCACGACGTCGGGAACTCAGGATCTCCTTTACCGAGTAGACCGTTCTATCCTCCAGCACCATTGGAAGAGGGGGTTTGTCTACGGGACTAGGCTCTGTGGAGACAGGAGAAACAGGTGAGTGATAGGGTTTGAGCAGAGAGACATGGAATGTGGGGTGTATTTTGTATTGTGAAGGTAGCTTGAGTTTATACGTGACCGGATTGACTTGGCGGATGATGGGGAAGGGACCATTGAATCTGGGACTCAGCTTTCCGCAGGGAAGTCTGAGTCGGATGTCTCGGGTGGAGAGCCATACCTTCTGTCCTGGGTGGAGTGTGGGAGTAGATGTTTGTAACATCGTACTGCACGCTGGAGATGTTGGTGTGCTGAGTCCCAGACCCTCTCACTCTCCTGGAACCAATGCGTGACTGATGGAACGTCTGCAGGTTCCCCAGACCAAGGGAAGAGAGGTGGCTGATAGCCGAGTACGCACTGGAAGGGGGTGAGATCCGTAAAGGGCTGATGAAGGGAGTTCTGTGCGTACTCGGCCCAGGCGATGAATCGGTTTCAGGACTTCTGGTGGCTGTGGCAGAAGGTACAGAGGTACTGCCCTATCCCCTGGATCTTCCTTTCCGTTTGACCGTTGCTCTGGGGGTGGTATCCAGAAGATAGGCTTACTGTCACACCTAGGAGCGAGAGGAAAGATCTCCAAACTCGTGAGATAAATTGGCATTCCTAAAGACATAGTATCAGATAGAGGTCCCCAAAGTTTCGAAAGACATGGTTAAAAAGTACCTCCGCAGTCTCCATGGCAGTTGGGAGTCCTTTCAGGGGTACCAGCCGGCAGGCCTTGGAGAATCTATCCACGGCGACGAGGATGCAGGTATTACCATCTGTTGCAGGTAATTCTGTGATGAAATCGACTCCTAGGTGTGACCATGGACACCGAGGAATGGAGAGAGGAAGGATCTTTCCAGATGGTAAGTGGTGGGATGTTTTGGCCATGGCGCATTCCTGGCATCCTCTCACGTATCTTCTGATGTCGTTTGCCATTCCCGGCCACCAGAAGCATTCTTGTAGCAGTGAGAGGGTTTGATTGGTCCCAGGATGACCAGTACCCAGGGAAGCATGCGCTGTATGGATTAATGGGGTCCTTTGGCTGCGAGGGACATAGGTGTGGGTCGGGGGGGCACTCCGGCGGAGCAGGATCGGAGACACTGGCAGCCGCGATGTCCTCGTCCAGGGTCCACTGAATCGGGCTGACAATCAGACTGGATGGAAAAATTGGTTCAGGGTTTTCTGACAGATCATCCGGAGCGTGGAGTCTTGAGAGAGCATCTGCTTTAGTGTTTTTTTGTCCCTGGACGATATGAGATGGTAAAATGGAATCGGGTAAAGAAGAGGGCCTACCTGGCTCGTCTGGGATTTAGTCTTTTGGCATCCCGGAGATACTCAAGGTTTCGGTGGTCTGTGTATACTACAAACGGATGGCGGGCCCCCTCCAGCCAGTGTCTCCACTCCTCAAGGGCGAGCTTGATGGCAAGAAGTTCTCTATTCCCAATATCATAGTTTTGGCTCCGCCAAGGATAATTTCCGGGAAAAGAAGGCACATGGATGAAGCCGAGGAGGACTCCCCTGTTGCTGGGATAGGATGGCTCCAACTCCAGATGTTGAGGCATCCACTTCGACTATGAAGGGCTTCTGAGGGTTTAGATGGACCAGGAGTGGGGCTGACATAAAGGCCTGTTGGAGAATTTTCATAGCTGAAGTAGCTTCGGGCGACCAGGACAGAGACTTGGGCTTGCCTTTCAGGAGGTTGGTCAAAGGGGCTGTAATGGAGCTGTAGTTGTGAATGAAACGCCGGGAGAAATTTGAAAAACCTAGGAATCACTGGAGTTCTTTATTGTAGTGGGTTTGGGCCAGGTCTTGATGGCTTCAACCTTCCCCTCGTCCATCTTGATACCTTGGGAGCTGATCTGATACCCGAGGAACTGAATTGAAGCCTGGTGGAAAGTGCACTTCTCAGCTTTTAGAAACAGCTGATGTTCTCGGAGCCGTTGGAGGACCTCAGAGACGTGCAGGCGATGTTCGGCCTCATTCCGGGAGTACACCAGGATGTCGTCGATGTAGACCAGCACGAAGCGATGTAGGTACTCCCGGAATACCTCATTCATATAACCTTGGAATACGGAGGGGGCATTGACCAATCCATACGGCGTGACGAGATATTCATAATGGCCAGTAGGTGTCACAAAGGCAGTTTTCCACTCGTCCACCTCACGTATCCGAATGAGGTTATATGCACTCCTGAGGTCCAGCTTGGTGAAGATCCTGGCTCCACGTAGCTGTTCCAGTGCAGATGGGACGAGAGGAAATGTGTGTACCAGTATTTGACAATGATCTTGTTTAGAGCCCGGTAATCTATGCAAAGCCGCAAGCCTCCGTCCTTCTTGGCCACGAAGAAAAAACTAGAAGCAGCAGGGGAGGTGGATGGACGGATGTAACCTTGCTGTAATGCCTCCTCGATGTACTCCTCCATGGCCTTCTGTTCGGGGATGGAAAGGGAGTATATTTTACCTCTGGGTACTGGTTCATCGGGTAGGAGATCAATGGCACAGTCCCATGGTCTGTAAGGTGGTAACTTGGAGGCTCGCTTCGGACAGAAAACGTCACTGAAGTGGGCATATTCCAAGGATGGGACCCACGCAGTGTCGAACCTGTCCTCGGCCGAGGGGACTTCCAGTTATTGATTGAATTTTATACGGGATGTCGTTGAGTCTTTTCTTGAGCTGGAGTTGACTGCATAGGTCGGCGGAGATGAAGTTGCCCCAGAATCGAGGAGGGCATGGACTGAAACACAGTTGAGAGGGGTAGTGAGCTGCACAATTGTAGTCAGACGATATATATTAACTGAGGAAGAGGAAACCACACTCACCACTGGTCGTGGGGGACGGATGGGACATATCCGTATTACATGTCCGCCTTGGCCACAGTAGAGACATAATCCCTGGGTCAGCTGACGTAGACGTTCGGCCGAGGACAACCGGGTGTTATCGACTTGCATGAGTTCATACTGTGGTTCTGGAGGGCTGGGAAGCTCTGGTTGGCGGAGAGGAACGGGTGGATTTTGGCATCGAATATCCTTCATACAGCCGTGAATCCGATTTGCAGAAACCATAAAAAAAGAAAACAATAAACTGGCTCCACGTAGCTGTTCCAATGCAGATGGGACGAGGGGAAGTGGGTACCGGTATTTGACAGTGATCTTGTTTAGAGCCCGGTCATCTATGCAAGGTCGCAAGCCTCTGTCCTTCTTGGCCACGAAGAAAAAGCTAGAAGCAGCAGGGGAGGTGGATGGACGGATGTAACCTTGCTGTAATGCCTCCTCGATGTACTCCTCCATGGTCTTCTGTTCGGGGATGGAAAGGGAGTATATTTTACCTCTGGCTACTGGTTCATCGGGTAGGAGATCAATGGTGCAGTCCCATGGTCTGTGAGGTGGTAATTGGGAGGCTCGCTTCGGGCAGAAAACGTCACTGAAAAGTCCTTTGGAATGTCAATGAAACTGTTTTCTAGGGGGCTCTCTATGGAAGTGGAGTTGACTGGGATCATTGGAACTGACGAGATGGATCTTGGGAGGTGAGGAACAAATCCAGGAAAACATTCATTGCCCACTTCAGTACTTCTCCCGTTGACCACGAGATGGAGGGATTGTGGGAAACGAGCCAAGGGCACCCTAGGACTATCCCAGCGGTGGATTCCTCCAGAACCAACAGACAAATGTTTTCCACATGTAACAGGCCCACACGCAGCTGGATGGGGCCCACGCAGTGTCAAACTTGTCCTCGGCTAAGGGGGCTTCCAGTTATTGACTGAATTTTATACGGGATGTCGTGGAGTCTTTTCTTGAGCTGCAGTTGATTGCATAGGTCGGCGGAGATTAAGTTGCCAGCTGACCCAGAATCGAGGAGGGCATGAACTGAAACACAATTGAGAGGGGTAGGGAGCTGCACGGTTGTAGTAAGTTTGTACAATGTAGGTTTGTACATTAACTGAGGAAGAGGAAACCACACTCACCACTGGTCGTGGGGGACGGATGGGACATATCCGTATTACATGTCTGCCCTAGCCACAGTAGAGGCACAATCCCTGGGTCAGCCGACGTTGACGTTCGGCCGAGGACAACTGGGTGTTATCAACTTGCATGGGCTCGTACTGTGGTTCTGGAGGGCTGGGAAACTCTGGTTGGCGGAGCAGAATGGGTGGATTTTGGCATTGAATACCCTCCATACAGCCATAAAACCGATTTGCCACCCGGATGGAGAGTTGGATGAAACGCTCAAGCCCCATGGTGTCATCATAAGCGGCAAGATGCAACCGCAGAGAAGGCTCCAGTCCTTGGCGATAAGTCGTCAACAGGGAGTGCTCGTTCCAACCACTTGAGGTTGCGAGAGTGCGGAAACGTAGAGCATAGTCTTGCACAGAGGTTTTGCCTTGTTTCTGATGATATCATTTCTCACCCACTGAAGCCTCTCCTACTGGCCGACCGAAAACTTTGCAGAATTGGGTAATAAAGGCATTCAAGGATTGAGTGACTGGTCCATTCTGCTGCCACAATGATTCTGCCCATTGGAGCGCTCGACCTGTTAACAAGGACAGAATAAAGGAGATCTTAGCCCTCTCTGTTGGGAAACGATGCGGTTGCATCTCCAGGGCGAGCGAACACTGCAGGAGGAATCCGGTGCAATCGTCCGCCGAACCAGAGTAGGGCGCCGGATTGACCATGGGACTGGCAGCATAGATCGGTCCGGGTGAAGAAGACTGGTGGAGAAACAGATTCGGGAGCCGGTGCGATGCTGACAGGAGGAGTGAGCACACGGCGAAGGGAATCCACTAGCTCCTGGAATGGGTCCACTTCTGTTTGATTCATGATGGTAAGGTCTGGGCTTCTGTAATGTGTAGTCAGACCCAGGACACAGACAGGTTGTAATCAAACAGACGGGTTTATTGTACAGATGTTAGTGAAATGGCAGATAAGGAGTCTTTACTGAGTTGAGCAAGGATACGGTTGATGGTGTTAACTGTTACCAGGTTCTGGAGAGCGTGAGAGGACAGAAGGCTTTCGTAGGAGCTGGTATCGGGAATCGGATGCAGGTAGGTAGTAGTTTCACACACACAGAAACAACAGGAGAAGACGAAGGAGATCGGGAGACTTGGAATAGGCGTTCAGGTAAGTAGCTTGGCGTGAGCGATGAGTCTTTATCCGCAATGGAGACCAGACAATGTGTTTGTGTGAACTGCGTGCTTTTATACTGTGGTGCTGGTGATTAGTGAATGACAGTCAGGTGCAGGTGATCAGAACTCCGGTGATTGGGATCATTGATGAGTGGAAGAGCCTGGTGTTACCGTGACACACGTTTATAAAAATTACTTAAATGTCAAATCTTAATAATTCTGTTTTTCTGTCTTTTTAACCTATCTTTGTTCATTGTCTCCTAATGTGATCTTGCTTAGGGATTTTAATATTCGTATTGATAATGCAGATAGTGTATCAAACAGCTTTGGTTTAAAACAATTTATAAATTTTCCTACCCATTTAAAGGGTCATACGCTGCATGGATCTTATGTGTTGTTCAGGTGTAATTCCTTATAATTGCACTATTTCCGATGTGTCTTTGTCAAATCATATGCTGGTGTCCTTTAATGCTCAGTTACCTGTATTCAACCTGTGCTCAATCTATGTCGTTCTATTACATTTCGGAAAATAAAAAACATTGTCTCAGTTTTTGCTGAAGGACTTGCCACTCTTTCTAGCAATGGCCATTTTTCAACTGCAGATGAACTGGTTTTGCATTGCATTTACATTTAGTCATTTAGCAGATGCTTTTATCCAAAGCGACTTACAAATGAGGACAATGGAAGCAATCAAAATCAACAAAAGAGCAATGATATACAAGTGCTATAACAAGTCTCAGTTAGCTTAATGCAGTACACGTAGCAAGTTTTTTTTTTAATTATATAATAAATAAAATGAAAACAAATAGATAGAATACAAAAAGATTAGAAAAGCTAGTGTTAGTTTTTTTTTTTAAAGAAAACAAGCAGCAAATGAATAGAGTGCAAGTCTAAATGGGACAAGTGTGTGTTTTTTTTAAAGAATAGAATTAGAATAGAGAGTGCTAGAGTTAGAGGGTCAAATAAAGGTGGAACAGATGTGTTTTTAGTCATTTCTTAAAGATGGCTCAGGACTCAGCTGCTCGGATTGATTTGGGCAGGTCATTCCACCAGGAGGGAACAGTTAATGTAAAAGTTTGTGAAAGTGATTTTGTGCCTCTTTTAGATGGCACAATAATACGCCGTTCACTAGCAGAACGTAAGCTTCTAGAGGGCACATAACTCTGAAGTAATGAGTTTAGGTAAATGGGTGCAGAGCCAGTGGTATTTTTGTAGGCAAACATTAATGCCTTGAATTTAATGCGAGCAGCTACTTGGTAGCCAGTGCAAATTGATGAACAGAGGTGTGACGTGCGTTCTTTTTGGCTCATTAAAGATTAATCTTGCAGCGGCATTTTGGATTAATTGTAGAGGTTTGATAGAAGTGGCTGGAAGACCTGCCAAGAGAGCATTGCAATAGTCCAGCCTGGACAGAACAAGAGCTTGAACAAGGAGTTGTGTTGCATGTTCTGAAAGAAAGGGCCTGATCTTCTTGATGTTGAATAAAGCAAATCTGCAGGACCGGGCAGTTTTAGTAATGTGGTCTGAGAAGGTCAGCTGATCATCAATCGTAACTCCAAGGTTTCTGGCTGTTTTTGAAGGAGTTATGGTTGATGTGCCTAACTGGATGGTGAAATTTTGATGAAATGATGGGTTGATGGAACCACAAGCAGTTCTGTTTTGGCAAGGTTGAGTTGAAGGTGATGGTCCTTCATACAGCTAGAAATGCCTGTTAGACAAGCTGAGATGCAATCAGCTATCGTCGGATCACCAGGATGCAATGAGAGGTAGAGTTGAGTGTCATCAGCATAGCAGTGATATGAAAAGCCATGTTTCTGAATGACAGAACCTAATGATGCCATGTAGACAGAGAAGAGAAGTGGTCCAAGAACTGAGCCCTGAGGCACCCCAGTGGTTAGATGTTGTGACTTGGACACCTCACCTCTCCAAGATACCTTGAAAAAAGATCATGAAAGGAAACCCTTTTGTAAAGGAACCAGCACAAAATAGTTACTTCACAGTTAGTATAAGGTAACTCATGCTAATGGCGCCAAACAAATTATACAAGTCAAATCAATAAACATCATGACATGTAAAAAGTTTTGAAAAAAGAAACATATTTCACATAAGCATAAACACATATTTTACTCAGACAGGTAACACAATCTTGAGTCTGATTGGTTGCCTAACAGAGTCCACCCCCATGTCTCTATGACATTGTGATCCACTTTGCATGTTACCATAGTAGAAAAAACATCTGTGTGCACTTCCTGTTTCATGGATAGTCCCGTGACCATACTGGGCGCTTCTAAAACGGAAGGCTGCATCCTACCGAGGCTGCGTCCTTCCTAGTTCAGTCCTACTGAGGCTTGTAGGCTAGAGTCCTCCTCGGCATGAAATGCTAGAATGAGACGGTCTAGTAAGTGCGCGTGACTACGTCACATAAGTTCCCTCCCTCATCGTCACGGCACAAAAATACTTATGTATTGCAAATCTTTGTATTATTTGGCTTTCTATTAATGCAATACAATGAATCACAGCCGTCTACAGTCTCCCAGTGGCTTACATTATTGGCAGATAAATGTTAAGTGAGTAATTTACACCAAAACAAAAGATAACATCTATGCTTTCATGTCCGATAACATTATTTTTCTCTTGCATTTCATAATATATTCAGACAAGCTCAGTAACGACTCTTTTTCGTCAGTTTATTTACATGAATTGGAATGTGTACAAAGGAGGTCAAAGTTCAGTCACAATTGTGGGTGATTGAAGGTCGCGAAGGATACATCCCATGCATCCTTCAAATTCAGCAGACTGAAGGACGTGAAACGAAGGCTGCCTTCCAAGGGTCCTTCCGTTTGAGACGGCCTTCAGCAACATTTGATGACATGGCAGCCGAGATATTCAGCCTTTGTAGGATGCAGCCTTCCATTTGAGAAGCACCCACAATGGGGCAACTTTGGGCAGCCCTTGCGCCCCAGGTGTACAATTTATACCCCATTGTGAGGTGTGTTCTTACAGAGCTTGCCAGCCTCTTCAAATGTGGTAAACCCACATTTCTACAAATTACTCACTGAGCGCTATGACTCTTCCAAATTTGTTCTCATGTTAAGTCAATGGAATTTTGGGGGTGTTATTATTTTTCTAACTGGGAGCAAAAAAAAAAAAGTATGCAACATAACAGCAATGCTTCGCTTCACAAGCACCACAAATAATATACAATAATGAATTCATGGTTGAAGTTAGGTTGGATCCAAGACGTGGAAAGGTGTCACTTTGCAACCAAATTTAGATGTATATGGACATCTTTTTAAAGGAAATTGAAAAGATGGCTTTCCCCGTTTCACTTTTCAACCCATTGTCAATGTTTTTGGGACATCTTGCAAAGCTTTCTCTTCTGTTTTTTTTTAAACAAGTTTTTGCTGGGTTGGACAGGTTGAACCACACACTGAACACATCCCCTCAGGACATAACCTGGGTTGGACAGGTTGAACCATACACTGAACACATCCCCTCAGGACATAACCTGGGTTGGACAGGTTGAACCACACACTGAACACATCCCCTCAGGACATAACCTGTTTTCTTTCTCTGACAAAGACATCTGGTTCTTCACAGAAATAATAAAAGTACACTATTATTATACTTGTCACGTGTGCACAAACTGATCTTCACAACATATTGATCTCCATCAACAGACAATTGAATGGCAAACCGATTTGTCTTTTAATAATTTGCAGGATATAATTTTTGATATAATACATGTAAATATCATGAGTCCACTAATAAATCTGGTACAATAAAAAAGTTTAATCTTTGCATGTTGATAGAGAGTTAACACTGTGTCTCAAGATCCATCAGATAAGGATGTGCATTGACTGACTGTCATTTTTAATATTTCACATGTCCTGTATCATCTTGAAAATCAGATTCACTTGTTTTGCTGAAAAAGTGATGAAAAGGTTTTTTTTATCATCTCTCCTCTGTTGTTTCTTGTTTTCATGTATGTGGTGAAGCGGAAGGCATTATGTGGATCTGAGACAGTCAGAGATCTGGCGAATATTTTTTATCATTGTATAAATCAAATGTATTTTAAATTACTGTTATTACGTTATTTTATACAAACTGATGTTAAGTAGACAGTGTTTTGATTAAAAACTAAGCAAAGCAGACAAAGACATTTACAACCAATCTGCAGCATTTGTTCAATCTCAGTACATAAATTAATACATCTTTGTATACACAATAATGAAAGCATGCTTTATTTTTCTTTTATATATTTTTTTCCAAATATGTAAGTCTGGATATAATAAAATTATCTTCCAATTAGCATGCCACTCATACAACACAAATTTTGCCAAAATCAGTTTTACATCAAATAATGATATGAAACATGACACGTATTAAACAAACAAATAAATTAATAATTAAGCCATGTTTTTTCCATTTGTCTCACAAATTCACCATTTAGCGTGAAACCACATGACTTTCCAATGAAACATTATACAACGCTATCAGTATTTTGACTGACACTTGAGACACTATTGACATGCAGAGCACATTCACAAACCTGTAAAACAACTTTTAAGTTCAGCAGAGCTTCTGGAGCATTAACCTCTCATTGAAATTACTTTACATGAGATCCGAGTTTAGATGACTGACTTTCACTTCTAGCAGGACGAGACGTGAGAATAAGAATGAAAGAAATTTCAGAGCTGCTGTTCAACACGACAGTCCAGCGGAGGAGAGAGAAATATCTACAAGTTATTTGAGTGTTTGAGCTTTCTTTAGTTGTTTTTATTTATGTGTGACGTCTTATGACGTGTCATTGTTCTTTGTGCTTCTGAGACTTTAATGATGTGCTGAAGTCATTTGAATTTGCATACAGTATATAAATGATTATCAAACAAATATACAAATATGTTTCTCGGACAGAGTTAAGAGCACATGATAAAACATACTTAGGCAGAAACTATCACTTCACAACTGTCTGCAGACGCATGAAGCTGTTATGTAATACTGTAGTAAACTCAGACTCAATCAATAAGAGGTGCAGCATTTATATGTCATTAACATTCTTTTGCTTAAGTTAACATTGTTAGTCAGGTCTAAACAGATTTCACTACAGAATCAAAGCGGTTTCATTTGATTTACTGAAATGGTCCTGTTTTAACTGGTTCTGAAGATTAACATTTTTCTGCACTGGTTTTAGTCATCAGTTAATAACTATTTTGGGGGGAAGATAAATTATATTCATGCATCATTTCTACATTTCTTTCCATGTCACTTTCATGTTCACAATGATGTTGAGCTGCTGTACTTCACAATGGAAAAACTGCAAGACTGTTAAAATTCATTTAACCCTCTGGGGTCTGAGGGAGTTTTGAAATGCCCTGACATTTGGGGGGTTTTCAGTTACTTATAAGGCCATAAACTTACTTAAAATTTATTTCCAAGGCTTTTTTTTTTTTGCCTGTATAAAGGGCAATTTTCTTCTAACATTATTAAAGGAACACGCCACTATTTTTGAAAATAGGCTCATTTTCCAACTCCCCTAGAGTTAAACAGTTGAGTTTTACAGTTTTCGAATCCATTCAGCAGATCTCCGGGTCTGACAGTAGCACTTTTAGCTGTAGCTTAGCATAGATAATTGAATCTGATTAGACCGTTAGCATCTTGTTCAAAAATGACCAAAGAGTTCCGATATTTTTCCTATTTAAAACGTGACTCTTCTGTAGTTACATTGTGTACTAAGACTGACGGAAAATGAAAAGTTGCGATTTTCTAGGCCGATATGGCTAGGAACTATACTCTCATTCCGGCGTAATAATCAAGGAACTTTGCTGCCGTACCATGGGTGCAGCAGGCGCAATCATATTATGCAGCGCCTGAAAATAGTGCCGGTCACGTTGGAAGTTACCTAGTTGGGACTAAGTTGCAAGGCACGCTCCCTGTGCAAGGTGGTCACGTTGGTTATGTTGACGGAAGTTAGCTTATTTTCAGGCGATGCGTAATATCATTGCGCATATTCTCCCGGGATTTGTGATATCACAAATACAGACGAATGGGACGAGACCTGGTTGAGCTGCACTAGAGAAGGCAACGAGTGTTATCACTATGTCGGAGACACGCTAGCTTTCCCAAGGCAGACGAACTTAGAGTGGTTACAATCATCTGGAGAGGTGTTGTAATAATGTAAAATATGTGAAAAATAATGTGTTTTTCGAACAACCTAGTATGAGAGCCTGTTCTAGTACACCCCCAAAACAAAATCAAGACTTTGTAAAAAAGCATAAAAGGACCCCTTTAACAAATAAGCACAGGTCAACCTGCCATACCAAACAAGACCACAGGAAGATGCCAGTCTAAAAATTTCTAATATATTTCTAACAATTTCTAATATATAAATTAGACATACATTGTTCAGATATATGGTTATTATACAATTACACATTACACATGCCCATATAATGCGGTTGGAAATCTCATATCCAGATTCAACAATATTGTTTCTTGGGGACTTTAATCATGTTGATATGAGGAAGATCATGCCCAGATTAAATAAATAAATAATATATGTGTGTGTGTGTGTGTTTATGAATGTATAATACATATTTTGACAAAATACATATGTATAATACATATGACACACAAAGACATTTGTTTTGTGTAAATATGCCTCATGCATGTGTAATTTGTATACATGTCATTAATATATGTCATTATGAATTGTACACATGAAAAATTAAATGTACAGTATGTAAAATATGTTTATGATATATATATATCTGTGTAACTTACGGAAAACATGGTGTTCACATATATTTTGAATATGTTACTTATTGTCAGGTGAGGCAAGGGAAGAAGGAGGACTCAAAGATGCAAAGGTTAATGGGAAACCGCACACTCACACAAAGACAAGAGGATAGGAGTTTCAGAACTCTGTCAGCAAAACAAGAATAAAACCCCACGTGATAGAACCCTGACAACTGCTATATGTAAAATACATGTTCATAATGTCTGTGTAATATTCTTTTATATTATGTATATGAATTGAAAACTTGTACAAATATATTAAAGGGGTGCTATTATGCTTTTTCACTTTTTCAACTTTAGTTAGTCTGTAATGTTGCTGTTTGAGCATAAAAAAGATCTGCAAAGTTGCAAAGTTCAAAGTCCAATTCAAAAGGAGATATTTTATTTAACTTTTCAAAAACTACAACGAACGACTCGTTTGGACTACAACGCATATTTACTGGGATTTGTGATATCACAAATATCGACGAATGGGACGAGACCTGGTTGAGCTGCACTAGAGAAGGCAACGAGTGTTATCACTATGTCGGAGACACGCTAGCTTTCCCAAGGCAGACGAACTTAGAGTGGTTACAATCATCCGGGTTTAAATCACACTCAAATTGATTTGATTTTGACGCAATATTTACACTGAAGCTCGCAGGCGGCTATGGTAAGGGGCATGACATTTATTCATTTAACAACCTAGTATGAGAGCCTGTTCTTGTACACCCCCAAAACAAAATCAAGACTTTGTAAAAGAGCATAATAGGACCCCTTTAAACATATGGTTACATATCTTTTAATAGACTTTCAATCTTTTAACATGGACATGTACCTACAGTGTTGCAGTGCAATGCACATGGCCAGGGCTGGACTGGGGCTAAAATTCAGCCCATCCGGCCCATGAGTTCAGATTTGCTGGGTCAAAATTGGAATAGATAAATGAATAATAGGTGTTATTGGATTTAATGCAAATGCAGGTAACAAACTTCATTTTAAAATTTTTGCCACATATAAACACGATTTACAGTAAATCAGTAAAGATTTTGAGCTATAGGGTGCCATAAAATACATTTACTGCTAATAAATTATGTCATCATTTACTCTCATGTCATTTCAAACTGTTATGACTTTCTGGTATGAAGATATTTTCTAGAATGTTTGTAACTACTTACTCGTGAGTTCTATGCAAATAAACAAACAAATAGATAAATAACTTATGCTTTGTAATTGCCCCAATGCAATTTACTATAGTTCTTGCATACTAGAGTTTAACTGTAGACGGCCTATTAGTAAGACCATGGTATAAAACCTCATTAAGGGTATATGGTTTCCAAAATAAATAATAATAAACTTTAGAAAATGTTCCTTTACCTATAACATATCCATATTTATATATGGTTTATATTATACAAAAATATAAATATGTAGTACATATATTTCTTAAATATATACATGTGTGTGTATTTACAGTATATATGCATATAAATATACACAGTTCACACACATGATCCTGATTAAACTTTAAGGCCAGTTTGACTTGTTGTTTGTCTCTGTTTTACCTGTAATTTGTCAATTATTTTACTTAATGGTATGTCAGATACATTGTGTGTAGGTCTGTTTATTGCAGACAGTGTATTCTCCATACGGGTTTTACTTTCATCTCTTGAAAAACTGGTTTCATTAGTTTTCTGAAATTTTCCTGGTTTAACAGGTTTAAGCTCGGAAGAAAACCATCCACATCGAGAGTCCTATAAAAATGCAGAATTGAAAAGAGTTTCAAAACTTCAGTTCGCAGTTCAGTGGAGAAACAAGGAACATCTACATTATCATTATTCATGGTAGGTAAATACTACTTCGTAAGATACTGACATAGATTTAGTGTCATGTACTGTATTGATTCTGCTGTAAGGGAAACAGGTCAATTTAGCTCAAAGGGAATCATTTAAGATTTTAAAGGGAATTTGGACAGAATCACTGTTTTACGGCTGATCACTGAGACGGCCAGCGATTCATTGAACGAACCGTATAACATCCTCGTGATCGTCACTGGTTTACATGTGATGGTCATGCTGTGCATTTCTTTGACCATTAATCTTGATTACTTGCCCCAAAATTGACAATCTCCTTGGAATTGTCAATAAGTGTTCTTTTGTTTAAATGCTGTGAGCTGCTCAAAGCTGCTAGTTGGTTCAGGCTTGTGGCGCCAGGATCTGATTTACGAACATCCTGTGTCTTGGGCCTCTCTGTGGAATTCGGCTCCTCGTGTTTCAACTGTTCTTTATCAAATCTTAAATTGTCTGATTCGGTCTGATACCCTACACTGCACTCACAGTATCAGACAGCATTGAGACATTGACTACGTTTACATGGACATCAATAATCTAATTATTTACCTTATCCTGAATAAGACAACTTATATTATGATTAAGGTGTTTACATGAGTTGCTTTTAGAATATTCCTTTTATTCACGTTTTACATTTTATAGTGCATAGATCAATTAATGGCACATGTCATTACGTCGCCACGCGACACCATCTTGACGTTCCCTCCAGAATTTCCCGTATCAACATACAGTTCCTCTTCGGTACCCATGGGCGGCGCTAGGGAGGGGCCAGCAGGTGCTTCAGCACCCCCAAGAAAGACCATTGCACCCCCACACATAAAAAATAAATAAAATAAGTTTTAATAAAGTCAAATGTTTTTAACTTGTGCAATGCAATATAACGTGACAAGATTTGCAGTCACACTTTTCGTAATGTCATAGCATTTATTTTAAAAATGGATTGGTTCCTTGTGCCAAGTAGGCCTGCCCCCGACTAAAGATTTTTCTAATCAGCTAGTCGCATGTTTATATTAAATTGATTAATATAATAACCTACTAAACCATCTTTGTGGAATAGGCTATAATACGTCCTGTATATGCCTATATTTTAATTTAAGTTCGCACATAAAGCTTGCCGCAATGCACTGGCAAAAGTAATGATTATGAATGTGCCGGGAAAAAAGAAGACATTTTAATTTATTTATTAATAAACAATACTTTCTCAGTCAGTGTCGGCTGCAAAGATTAAGTTGCCGAATGCCGACTCGCCATCTCCAAAGTAATGGACTTGCCTTTAATAGCCTAGAGAAATGCACCTTTTCATACAGACTACATAATTAGATAATATTTGTTTTTTATTTGAATTGGTTCATTCAATAGTAGACATTTCAAGCTAGATTTTTTTTCATTGATTTAATTCTTATGTCTGAGGCAAGTAGCATTGTTGTGACGCGCTCCATTTCACGGAGACTGCATGAGACGGCGGAAAGCACATCCTGTTTACTTTCTCTATCTTACAAAAGCACAGCGTTTTGGTGTTATTGTGAGTGAACATAAATAAAATCAGAAATATTTTTTTTTTTACTTTTTTTAAATGATGTAGCCTATTAGGTTACTCCTGTATGACCAAAAATGACGGAGTAGCCTTAAATTCTTTCCACAGGAAAAAAAAATGCAAGGGATTGCGCTGGCGCCTCCATATTATGCAGTGTTTCATTTTTAATTTTACGAAAGCTTCAAGTGCAGTTAATTATTTGTCATGCTATACGTGCAAACAGAAGACGACGGATAAAAATGTGCCTACTTGCTTGAAGCCATGCTCTTTTGTTTGCCGTCAAACAGTTGACCACTGCCGTGTGTGTATCCTGTCACAAAATACGGCGAAAAGTCCTACACGATGGTAATAGTGTGATTAAAGTGTGTACATGTGTACTGCACGTCAATAATGCGACTAAAATAGGAATACTCCACATGTCTTAATTCGATTTGTGTTTACCTTAATCCGGCTAAAGTCATACTCAAAGTAATCAAAAATCAGTTTACATGGTTGATTCTTAATCAGAGTATTATCTTAATCGTGTTAATATCGTAATATTGTTGTCCATGTGAACATACTGATTGTGAACATACGGATTGTGAACATCAGATTGTGTACAGCATTGTGTACCTATTTTTTCCATAACAAAACTCCATAACAAAAAGCAATTTTCAATATTTTAAAGTAATTATAGCAAATTTGCTTTACACAACTCTCTGATGATTCATGTCTCTGCACACAGCTTCATAATCCAAATAACATTTAAACACTTAGGCCTACATGCTAAGAATGCAACTACTTCAGATCTTTTTCTTCGTGTCCTGCAGCTGTGAGTCGGTGAAGGACGATGGCGTCTGTTAAAGAGCTGCTCGTGGACTCAATGAAGGAGCTGGTAGAAGCTCAACTGAAGGAGTTTCATTGGCGCTTAATGAATGCATATCATAAATGTATATCAAAGTCTGAAATGGAAAAGGCAGATATATTCGACACAGTGGAAAAGATGGTAACATGTTTCGGATCAAAAGAAGCTGTGAAGATCACGGTGGACATCCTGAGAAAGATGAACCGGAATGATCTGGCTGAAGAGTTGGAGAATGAACATAAGCAAGGTAACATTTAATTCACTGTGACTGTAACATGGCTAAATATTTACACGTGTGACTTAAACCTTTCTTTCCTTTTTGCATTGCTGTGAGTAATTCTCTCTCTCACTCACACACACAGCTCAGGCTAAGGGCAATATGAAGACACCTGTCCCTGTTGGAGGTAATTCACAACAGATCTGTGGTAAATAACAATCACTTCCTGTAAATGGAAACAAGAGAAAATATAACTGCAAGCAGCAATTACAGGGCCAGTCACATCAGCAGCAGATTTTATACAAATATATAGAAGAGAACAGAGTGTTTCTCCAGTGATATCCAGTTCACAATAGTCTAATGCTGCGTTCAAGTCCTCCTGGGACGTTCGTACTTACGAGTTGACAAGTCGTAATTACGACGTCAGGTGCGTTCAAGTCAGTTTAGTCGGCACAAGATGGCGATGTACCTTCTTTTAATAAATTACAAGAAAATACAACAGGGTCTGCATTTTTTTACTTGGATTTCAGCTGCGTAACAAGAACATGACCAATTTAAGTTTATGGGACAACTAAATTATCAATTTAAACAAAAATTTACCGTCAACTACAGACGTTGCATCCTTCGATTCCGCCATGTTTCTCATTGAAACGCCCCCAACTCGGAAACTCGGGGCTTAAAGAAAATTTCGAGTTTCCCACTCATAATAATGACTTTGTGGTGGCGTTCATGTGCATTCAACTCGTAAATACGATCTATCCGACATGACTTGAACGCACCATAAAAGCATATTGTGATACAATTGTTTATTAAAGTTGACCAATAGATGGCACTGTCACTAAATTGATTCAATGTCATCAAGGCATGATTACAATCAGACATGGTCATGGAAAGGTTCATTTAAGCAAAAGTTGTAAATACAGCCTCACATTCTGTTTGATGTTCTAAATAATGTGGAAACCATTCATCAGCTTTTAGTAACATTAGTCAGCATGGCCTAAAGATGATCTCAATCAATCCAATGATTGTGATCTGGAAAGAACATAAAAACATATGAAGAGTTCAGATGCAAAACCTTCTAAATCCGTCAGACTTCTTTTCTTTTAAATGAGCATTTTTTATCAGGCTCCTATGTTCACGTTCAGTAGTTTCGTTTTAAAGGTAATGATAAGGTTATTAGTCAGTGAATAAAATAACTTTTTTTCAAAAATGTCACTTTAGACAATTCATTGGTTTTTAACAAATTAGATTTTCTTTTGCGTCAAAACCAGCTAAATCCACTTGTGCTTTTTTCGCAAAAGCCTCTAAATCCACCTCTTTGGGACAAGACATAGTAAATAGTTGAAAAATCACTAAAGATGTAACTAGAAACACTGAAAAAGATGAGAGCACAATCATTTCAAAACTAAACAGTAGACAAACCTCTTTACACGGGGGTTGAATGAGATCTGCGATTATTTGCCAATCCCACCCCATTTCTCTGCAGTCAACCTTCTGCCCTGTCTGAATAAAGGCAAAACGCCCCAAAAATATAAAAAACAAAAAAAAGAAAGATTCACACAGTATAACCACAATGGCACAAAATGGCAGCACATTTATTTTAACAATACAAAAAACAAGACGTTGCACAAACATTTAATTAAAAATACATTAAAAATACATAAATCTGTCAAGTAAGTGCATTAAGTCAGTAACATTAAATTGACAATAAAATCTTAACAATCATGTCATTTCTGATATTTGGGATTTAGATTCAAGTAGAACAATGTAAACATTGCAAACATTGTTTGTAAACAAAGCTTATTAGATTCAAATAGTGTAGTGTATAATCAAGTATGTATGTGAGAACAGTGCAAAACATTCTGATAAAAACTCAAGACACTTGTGTAAAATAACAGTCTGAATAAAAACATCAATATTTCCCATGCCCACCAATATCATAACGTGCTATGTGCAACTAGTATAAAAAAGCTTATCCAATTCAAATAGTTTAGTAATCAAGTAGAACAGTGCAACATTCTGAAACATCAATATCTGTGCAATGTGCATTTAGTATAAAAAGCTTATCAGACTTAAGTAGTGTAAAGTAATATTATATATAATGTATAACTCAAGTATAAGAAAATTCAGTGCACAAAACAGGTATTCTGGTTAAAATGTTGAAAGGCCTAAACAACTGTCTTAAACTAAAATGTTCCAATATAAACGGCATATCAGATTCAATTTAAATAAAATACTTCATGAAATGTAAAACGACATTAAGATAACACTAAATAACAATAACAATAAATGGGACTTGACCTCTTAATGAATTACCAATATCTTACAATAGCTTACACTAGCAAATAAAACACACACAGTACTGTGCAAAAAGAGGACATCTCTCAGACACTTTTAGATGCTGTCATTCATTCATCCTCACCATCCTCAAGGTCTTGTTCAATGTCCTTGTCACCATCACTTGCCAGGATGTTTTCATAGAACTCTTGCACAGCTTTCGGCACTCCCAACTCACCCAGCAGCTTCAAGACATCAGTCCTCTTTGCTTCCTTGACGCAGTTCACATCCGGAAGAGGAGCCGGCTTGAACTGAAACCACTTCTTACCTCGCTTCAGCACAGAGTGCTGGCAAAATTCACCAGCAAACACAGGCTTAAACCCAAGCTTATCTCCAGAGATTTGCAGCACTCTTGCTTCACTTATTTTGAATGATCTCTGAGTTGTCGTGAACCTGGCTGCTGCTTCTTTGAAGTCATAACACTGCCAGTCCTTTCCATATTGATGGACAGTGCCATGCTTCAGCAAAATGTTGTTATACTCTTCCGGCAACAGAATAGTAGTATGCTTCCGGATATCTTGCTCAATCCTTCCAAACACTCTGTCAGCCGGAAGGAAACTGTGCCCTCGTATAGGAAAGAAGTAAGTGATGTTGAGCTGAGGGTACAGCTGAGAACCCAGGGCAAACAACATTGACAGAACATTAATGTTTTTATTCTGGCCGTAGCAAGAGTCGGAGAACAGGCGGAGGCTCTGACACTGGCGCAGATCAGCTCTAGCCACTGTGCTGAAGTAGTGTTGTAGAGCTGAGGCGACGATGTTACTATCCTTTGAGTTCTCATATTCCAGCCAGGTGTACAGATTTATCTCATGCCGACTCTGGTGTTCTCCTCTTCCACGGTGACGAACCACACCGAATACATAAAAGTATACCTGGCGTGAGTAATACGTTTGACCAGTAGCAGACCTAGGAAGGACCAGGTTCTCCATTATGTCAAAGCAGACAGTGAATGTATCACCCACGTCATTTAGTGTGTCATAAAACTGACGGGCTCGGCGACGGTGAAGTGTGTAAAGAAGAATCTTATTCCGCTTCTCTTCTGCAGTCAGGTCAGGATCATTGATTGCAATGCGGAATTTGACACACAAAGAGCACACATCTTTGGCAGGATGACCAAAGGCCAGGTTGAAGTCATATACAAAGATGCTCCAGTAGAGTGAGTAGGAAACCTGTTGATGATTCTGCTCAAGAAACATCTGATGCATTTTTGCCACACTCAAGTCACTTGGCAGGAACTTTCTCCCAGGTGCACCACGGCGGGCATAGTGGCTTGCTCTACAATTAAAAGACTGTATGTGCTTTCGAACCATGTCCTTCTTTGCAGTTTGCTCTTCAATTTCCCTGGAACCACCACGATTTTCGGGACGTGCTTTGCTGTTCTCAAGCCAGTACTTTGCAATACCTTGGACCCTGTCTTTCTTGACACCTAAAATGAAAATAATCATGAAACCAATCTTGCAGGCATATTACCCATATTACATACAATTTCAAAACATGAATTGACAACAGTTATACAGTTTATTATTCTTTTGCAAAGGTCTACTCATATTAAATGCTCTCCCCATTGTGCAATAATAATATGTGTAATATCACTTATATTTATTTGATACCACCCATCTTATTCCATCTATAGCTCACCTGCACATACAATTTTTGTCTATTTGTTTTGTTTATTTATATATACATATGTGTATTTTTATTTACTTGTCTTTATTTTTCATTATCTGTGTGCTGTTGTTGTCTCTGTTTACTGGAAGCTTCTGTCACCAGAACAAATTCCTTGTATGTGCAAACATACTTGGCAATAAAGCTCTTTCTGATTCTGATACTGTTTTTAACAAATTTAGGTAGCCTATGACCATCAATGATAATGTTTTAAGTAGTCTATATGTCTTTTAATACCGCAGAGAGAGGCATTACCAGATAATAACGGCTGAAAAAATAGCCTGTGTACTGAGCACGTACTAGAGGAAGATGATTGGAAAAACATGGCTTTGACAACGTAAATAAAAATGTAAATAAATAAATAAAACACTAAAAATAATAAGGCACTAATGCAAAAATAGGAAAAACTAGTAACTATTGTGATGAGGAAATCCTTGTACTTACAGAAAATGCTCAGGAATGAAGCCTGGCAGACGGGAACTTGCGTTTTATCTTCTTTTAAAACGGCATACTTGATCGACACATCTCTTTGTCGTCTCTTCTCTTCAGCCTCCACTTGTTGTCTCCTCCGTTTACATGGCATAGCATCCATATGAGACAGAAGAATGGCATCTTGTTTGACTTTGTCGTTGGTGAAATAGAGCTGTTGTTTGATGTATAATAAATCAGATTCCTTCAAAGTAACAGCACTGCATGAAGAACTGTTATGAGTGCATGCTACACTTGCGACCAAGCCACTTCCACTGTTTCTTTTTTCTTTTGCCTTGTAACGGGCAGAGTTTTGAGGTAAACGACATTTTCTTCTGCCATTTAATGTCAGTAGGACAGGCTCATCCATTTCATCGTACTCCATCTTAAAAATGTTACAAATCTCAATCTGAATCTGAATCTAAAACAATCTCCACAAAAAAGCCGCTTGAAATCATATGATTCGATTCGCGCCTTCTGATTGGTTCTCGGAACATAGCGGCTTTTGCTGCCAAAGGGAAGTGGCGTCTAGAGGCTTTTGCCAACAAACTGATATTTCTGAATGGGCTGAGGCTGGGATTTAGAGGATTTGAAACAAAAATATTTGTTGAACGTGTACTATGTGCAGAAAGCTTTCGCTCAATGTCATTATCTCATTTTTGACGGAGGTGGCGTTTAGCGGCTTTTGCATCTGAACTCTTCATATTCAGAAATTTTAAAGCAAGCTCTTAGGGATGGTCTGTGCGGTTTTCAGCGGTATGAATTTAATCTGTCTGCATCAGTTCTTAATAATGAAGATCATTCTGATATGAAAAAAAAAAATTTGTCAAATTTGTTTAATGCTTTTTTGGTCAATCTTATTTATTTGTTTTTAATTATAGAACTGCAAAACTTCTTGAAAACTCACAAAAACAACATGAAGAAAAAAGCAAAATGTATTTTTGAGGGCAACAAAGAAGACGACACAGATCTCATGGCTGTTTACACAGAACTGTTCGTCACAGAGGGAGATATGAAAGATGTCAATCAGGAACATGAGATTCATAAGATTGATGAAGCTTTCAAGAACAAAAAAACACAGGACAAACCAATCAAATGCAATGATATATTTACTGAACTGAGGAAAAACAATGAGGAGAAGATTGTGCTGACCAAGGGAGTCGCTGGCATCGGAAAAACTGTCTCTGTGCACAAGTTCATCCTGGACTGGGCAGAAGGAAACACCAATCAGGATATAGACTGTGTGTTCCTGCTTCCATTCAGAGAGATCAACGTGATTAAAGATAAAAAGGTCAATCTCCATGAGTTTCTGCTGAAATGTTATCCTGAATTGAAGAACCTGGAGAAATCAAAGTTATATAAGGAATGTAAGCTTGTGTTTATATTTGATGGACTGAGAGTCGACCGACTGCCACTGAACTTTAAAAGCGACACACTGGATACTGTTGAGGAAAGAGCATCTGTAGATATGCTGTTTACAAGTCTGGTCAAAGGTAAGCTGCTTCCATCAGCTCTTGTCTGGGTGACATCACGACCAGCAGCAGCCAATCAGATCCCTCCTCGGTGTGTGGGTTTGTTCACAGAAGTGCGAGGATTCACCGACGAACAGAAGGAGCAGTACTTCAGAAAGAGAATCACAGATGAGACTCAAGCCTCCAGAATCATCTCACACATTAAGACGTCTCGTAGTCTCTACATCATGTGCCACATTCCTGTGTTCTGCTGGATCGCAGTCACAGTACTTCAGGATATTCTCATTGAGAACAATGCAGAGAACATCAGCACAACACTCACTGAAATGTACATTCACTTCCTGCGGATACAGATGGACATGAAGAGCCAGAAGTATGATGAACAAGAAGAAAGAAAACATTCAGAGCACTTAAAATTAAATAGAAAGATGATTTTGAAGTTAGCCAAGCTAGCGTTTGAACAGCTGAAGAAAGAAAACATTGTGTTCTATGAGAAGGATCTGAAAGAATGTGGTATTGATGTGAGTAAAGACACTGAGTTCACAGGAATGATCGCTGAGATCTTTAAGAAGGAA
>NW_015631060.1:238731-250484 GCF_001515625.1 Sinocyclocheilus rhinocerous | reverse complement strand
AAATGTATTTTTGAGGGCAACAAAGAAAACGACACAGATCTCAAGACTGTTTACACAGAGCTGTTCATCACAGAGGGAGATATGAAAGATGTCAATCATGAACATGAGATTCTGAAGATTGATGATGCTTTCAAGAACAAAAAAACACAGGACAAACCAATCAAATGCAATGATATATTTACTGAACTGAGGAAAAACAATGAGGAGAAGATTGTGCTGACCAAGGGAGTCGCTGGCATCGGAAAAACTGTCTCTGTGCACAAGTTCATCCTGGACTGGGCAGAAGGAAACACCAATCAGGATATAGACTGTGTGTTCCTGCTTCCATTCAGAGAGATCAACGTGATTAAAGATAAAAAGGTCAATCTCCATGAGTTTCTGCTGAAATGTTATCCTGAATTGAAGAACCTGGAGAAATCAAAGTTATATAAGGAATGTAAGCTTGTGTTTATATTTGATGGACTTGATGAGAGTCGACTGCCACTGAACTTTAAAAGCGACACACTGGATACTGTTGAGGAAAGAGCATCTGTAGATATGCTGTTTACAAGTCTGGTCAAAGGTAAGCTGCTTCCATCAGCTCTTGTCTGGGTGACCTCACGACCAGCAGCAGCCAATCAGATCCCTCCTCGGTGTGTGGGTTTGTTCACAGCACAACACTCACTGAAATGTACATTCACTTCCTGCTGATACAACTGAATATGAAGAGCCAGAAGTGCGATGAACAAGAAGAAACAGAACGTACAGAGCACTTAAAATTAAATAGAAAGATGATTTTGAAGTTAGCCAAGCTAGCGTTTGAACAGCTGAAGAAGGAAAACATTGTGTTCTATGAGAAAGATCTGAAAGAATGTGGTATTGATGTGAGTAAAGACACTGAGTTCACAGGAATGATCGCTGAGATCTTTAAGAAGGAAGATGTTTTTCTTTGAAGATTCACAAAATACAGCCAGACAAAAGCTTCAGTTCTTATTTAGAAATGTCACATTTCATGACTTAACAGAGAGGGCCACTGATAAAGCAATGCAGAGTGAGAGAGGGCATCTGGACCTGTTCCTGCGGTTTCTGATGGGAATTTCACTGGAATCCAGTCAGAAACTGCTCAAAGGCCTGATCACACACACTCAAGACACCACAGAGAGCATAACACAAATATGTGAACACATTAAAGAATTACAAAAAGAGGACATCTCAGATGAAACATCAGTCAACCTATTTTACTGCTTACTTGAGCTCAAAGATCATTCAATATATGAGGAAATCCAGAGTTACCTCAGTTCAGATGAACATCCAGGAAAAGACCTCTCATCTTCAATGTGCGCAGTGTTGACCTCAGTACTGCTGATGTCAGAGAAGGTGCTGGATCAGTTCAACCCAAAGAGGTTCACGTCATCTTCAAACTACACAAGACTCGTTCCAGCTGTGAGATGCTGCAGGAAAGCCCTGTGAGTAATTTCACTGACTACTGTTCAATTAAACATTTTAAACATCAATTAAACACTAAACAATTAAATGTCAAAATACTATGTGAAATATTTTCCTGTTATTGCAGAAACACTGAACATCAGAAAATAATCTGTCTAAACATTGTTTTGGCAGATTTGACAGCTGTGGTCTTGATGAAACATGCTGTGAAACTGTGTCTTCTGCTCTACAATCATCAAACTCTCATCTGACAGAGCTGGACCTGAGTAACAATCACCTGCAGGATTCAGGAGTGAAGCTGCTTTATGATGGATTAAGGAGTCCACATTGTCGACTGAACATCCTGAGGTTTGACATTCACATTAACTGAATCACTATGTTCAAATATGTGGATGAATAGGCATTTCATAACTATGGCTAGCAGATATTTTCCCCTTTTTATATTGTAGTACGATTGTATCAGTGGCATTTTCTCCAAGGGCACAAGGCAGACAATACCTACTCAAAAAAAAAAAAAAAAAACATGACGAGAAAACAATCAGGGTTCCCAACCATCATGGAAAACCTGGATATTTGTAATGCTGTTTTCCAATTATGAGAGTTAAATAATAACTAAATTTCCTTAAGTGACTTTTTTTAAACAGTTTGTTACAATTAACTGTTTCATGTTAATTTAGAAACATGTTCCCGTTCCTTATGAATTTGATTATTACTATACATTTATTTTAACTTCATCAGTAAAATCCTCTGCTCTGAGAATCATATTACTCAGATTCAGTGTGTTGATAACCTGACAACCGCTGTGACTGGATCATTGAGTCAGGGAGTTGAACTGGATCAGTTTGATTCATGAACAATTTGTTGCAGTGTTGAGCACAAATGCACAGATGAGTTATGAACCCTCAGGACATAACTCAGACCCTGAGACATTTTTCGGGTCTTGGATATGTTGTGACATGCCCTGACATTTGTGCTTACTTAAGTTACATTTACATTTACATTTAGTCATTTAGCAGACGCTTTTATCCAAAGCGACTTACAAACGAGGACAATAAAAGCAGTCAAAACTAACAAAAGAGCAACAATATATAAGAAAACAGAAGGGGAACAAGTAGTAGGAAAGAGAATGATTCAGAAGCGATACTTATGTGCCTTGCTCGGTGGAGTCGAACGGTAGAGTCAATGGTCTTTACACTCTTCGGTCTTCACACGAGGAGAGCTTCACACGAGGGCTGCCGCGACTGCTGCCGCGGTATACTAAGCTTTTTATATTCCTCTAACAAAACTCAAAATGAATTCAGCTGGACATACTTTCCTGTTTATCACAACAAATGGCCAAGCAAAGTGCACGACACTGACGAGGTACGCGATACAGTACGAGACCAAACGCGATTTCAGCACGTCTCCACAGTAAACAAAACAAGCGTTTCCTAGCAACGACAACTGCGCTAAACACTGAGACAAGAAATAAATACACTTACAAGCTGCTTTTAACTTCTGCTGATTGACTGCTTCTCACAAAGAGTATTTCTTTACACTGTTTTGCTGGCGCTTGAACACACTTTCCTGTTTATCCCAACAAATGGCCAAGCAAAGCGCACGACACTGACGAGGTACGCGATACAGTACGAGACCAAATGCGATTTCATGTGTAAAAATAATATATCCATAATAATATAATAATAATAATCCATAATATATACAAGTAGTTAATTAATAGTTTATAAGCTGTTGTTAATACAATAATAGACTATATACAAACAGTGAGTTCTTCATTGATAAGTTAATATGTTGTTAAGAAAGCATATGTAGTTATTTACATATGAGCTAATTAAACAATAACACTTTAATTACAGTAAAAATGTATAATGAACTATTTGTATATAGCCTATTAATGTATTAAGTACACTTGATAAACTATTAATGAACTATAAACCAATAGTTTTGAAATTATTTATAAGTGCTTTATTATTGTATACATATTATAGTTCTACCAATAAAGTGTAAATACACTGTTTTTAATACAAACATGCTCTCCACATTATAAACTATACAAACTGTCTGATAAATTCACAATATGACTTTGTTTTGTTCACTTCATAGGCTATGTGGATGTAATCTCACTGCTCAGTACTGTGAAAGTTTGTCTTCAGCTCTACAATCCTCAAACTCTGTCCTGAGAGAGCTGGACCTGAGTAACAATGACCTGCAGGATTCTGGAATGAAGCTTCTTTCTGATGGACTGAAGAGTCCAAACTCTAAACTGGAGATACTGAGGTTTAAGTTTAAATACTTTATAAAATTTTTTTGCATTAAGTTAATTACTAACAATCACACTGCTAAGATTTATTCTGTATGCAATTACTGTTTTTCTTGTTCAGATTTTCCACATGTAATCTCGCTGCTCAGTCTTGTGAGAGTTTGTCATCAGTTTTACAATCATCAAGCACCTGTCTGAGAGAGCTGGACCTGAGTAACAATGACCTGCAGGATTCTGCAGTGAAGCTGCTTGCTGATGGACTGAAGAGTCCAAACTCTAAGCTGGAGATTCTGAGGTTTGAGTTTCAAATACTTGATTTTTTTTTTTTTTGCATTAAATTAATTAATAAAAATCACACTGCTAAGATTTATTCTGTATGCAATTACTGTTTTTCTTGTTCAGATTTTCCATCTGTAATCTCACTGCTCAGTCTTGTGAGAGTTTGTCATCAGTTTTACAATCCTCAAACTCCTGTCTGAGAGAGCTGGACCTGAGTAACAATGTCCTGCAGGATTCTGGAGTGAAGCTGCTTGCTGATGGACTGAAGAGTACAAACTGTCAGCTGGAGATACTAAGGTAAATAGTTTTCCATAAAATAATTAACAAAATGTTACCAAAATAAATGGCCGTTGAATTTTGTCAACAAATGTTGCTGCTCTCAATGGAATTCCAGAACAAGAGACAAAAACTAAATTTGCAGGCACTTTTTTACATTTATATGGATGTCCTCTTCAGCGCATTGCTCGGTCATCTTTAAGATTAAATAAACAGATTTTAAGTGCATAAACAAGCCAATTACACATATTCAGAAAGGGTCAGAAATCTGTCTCTGCGAATATTACATATTTGAACTAACTGACAAGCGCAGAATGACAGTGTAACAAAGTTCGTAGTTCGGGGAAGAACATATAAACACAAAAATTTAATAAACAAATGAACGAACACAAAACGAAAGTAAAAGCGGCAGCCCCTCACGGACGACTACCGCATAAAACATAATAAAACAACAACATAAAATCCAGGCCTGGTCCTCTCTCGTCTTGCACTGTCGTCACTCCTCCTTTTATCTTTCCGGAGCTCCTCCGTGGGACTCGAGACCGGTGAGTGGCGCAGGTGTCGCTCATTATCATTTACTCCACCGGCCTCGCTCCGTTCCCACGGCTTTTGGCCACGCCCCACTTGTCACATACCCCCATTGCCCCTCACAGGCCAGGGGGTACCACGAGACTGCACTCTACTCCCCCCGGGGGCCCCGTCACAGCAGCCACAGCACCTGGGGGTATGGACAGACAAGGCGAGAGAAAAGGAGACGGAAGTATGAGAAGAGAAAGAGACGAGAGAGGAGAAAAAAAATTCTCGATCCGGTTCCCGGACATAGTGCCGCTTGGTCCTCAACCAGCTGAGAGGCTCTCACTCGCGGTGCCATGCGATGTTACTGGATATCTTTGGTGGACGGCTTGATGCTCCTCCGCCTCCTGGCGGACGGCGATGGCTCCTGTTGAGGGCAGCAAGTCCCCCGTTCCCTGCTCCTCCCCAATCATGGCAGATGGCAGCAGGCTCCGGCCTCCTGGCGAACAGCGCACGCAGACTCCTCCGCTCCCTCTCGGACGGCAGCCACCCATCCTCGACCCAGGAGCACGGCAGTGAGCTCTCGGTCCCACCTCGTCTTCCATCGTTCCACTGCCTCAGGCAGCCACTGGCGGTCTCCGCTTTGTCCTGCTGCCCGACCTCCTCAGCACCGCGATCCCCCTCAGCAGCGAGGGCTCTCTGACAGCGTGTCCCTCCTTCCTCCCGGGTTTCGGCACCAATGTAACAACGGTTGGTGGACGGCCCACCGCTCCTCCGCCTCCTGGCGGACGGCGATGGCTCCTCCTATTGAGGGCAGCTGGCAGCGAGTCCCCCGTTCCCTGCTCCTCCCCAATCATGGCAGATGGCAGCAGGCTCCGGCCTCCTGGCGAACAGCGCACGCAGACTCCTCCGCTCCCTCTCGGACGGCAGCCACCCATCCTCGACCCAGGAGCACGGCAGTGAGCTCTCGGTCCCACCTCGTCTTCCATCGTTCCACTGCCTCAGGCAGCCACTGGCGGTCTCCGCTTTGTCCTGCTGCCCGACCTCCTCAGCACCGCGATCCCCCTCAGCAGCGAGGGCTCTCTGACAGCGTGTCCCTCCTTCCTTACATTCGGCACCAATGTAACAAAGTTCGTAGATCAGGAAGAAGGAGGCGGGAACCGGCGAACATTTAAACACAAAACTTTAATAAACAAATGAACAAACACAAAACAAAAGTAAAAGCAGCAGCCCCTCACAGACGACTGCAGCATAAAACATAATAAAACAACAACATAAAATCCTGGCCTGGTCCTCTCTCGTCTTGCACTGTCGTCACTCCTCCTTTTATCCTTCCGGAGCTCCTCTGTGGAACTCGAGACCGGTGAGTGGCGCAGGTGTCGCTCATTCAGGGCTTAAAGTTCTCCTGCACCGTGCCGGATCTCAGGCGTGCAGCGTTTGGCTGCGTGAAAAAAAAGATAAGTCGTCCTACATTTAAAAACACTTGTTGATATCACGTTCGAGTTCATGGGTGCGCCTACCAATGTATGAGAGGAACACAGCTTTCACTCTCAACCAAACTAACATTATAAGAGCAAAAACTTATGATTGGCTAGTAAACACGAGACTCGCATAATAGTATCCAATTGCAGAGTCGCAGCTGATGAATGGAAAGAAACCTGGGTCTCGAGCGCGACACATTGAAAAAGCTGCGAAGCGCAATGTTCAAATATTTCCATCTAGCGTCATATTTACATAGAAAAGCAATTAAAAACGCAGCGGAGCTTTGTAAACAGCTCAGAGTAATCAAGCCATCTCCATAAGAACGATATGATTGCCAGAACGAATTTACCGGGATTTTTGAAAAGGTCCTGTTCACACATGATCTCTTAACGGTAATTTACTAGTAAAGACTGTATGTGTGAAAGGGGCTAAACTCTCTCTGTATATGCGGTGAGTTTGGGTTGCTTAATTAACGTTCATTTGGGAAAACTCACTTGATTTGTAACCTAAATCATTTAAACCTATGCCAACACAGGAAAATGTTACATGTGTTTGCACCATATTGTAGTGAGTAAACTTTCTTGGTATTGCTGTTTCAAATATCCCACCATAATCTGTAGTCTGAGCCTGTCAAGGACTAATGGCAATGGCAGAAACGTTACTAGTTAGTTTATTTTTTTGTTTGCCAAATAACCCTGTGTATGTGTCCGCCCCCGCAACCCCCAGAAAAAAGTTCAGGCTCAGGATTTTTTTTTGCTTTAACCCCTGCTCATTATCATTTACTCCACCGGCCTTGCTCCATTCCCATGGCTCTCGGCGCCGCCCCACTTGTCACAGACAGCAAATGCATCAAATGCACTTTCGTGCAACTTATACATGAAGTTTGTGTCTGTAACCAAACCTAATTCACTTTTTATAACTGAGCAAACACAGTGCAACTTACTAACAGAGAGAGATGTAACACTCTGTGGATTACGTAGTGCCTCCACACTATATAAACTATGCAAATGCAGCCAAAGCCATATCACCCTGTAGCCCAAGACTGGTTGCCCACTGAAGCTAAGCAGGGCTGAGCCTGGTCAGTACCTGGATGGAAAGACCTCCTGGGAAAACTAGGTTGCTGCTGAAAGAAGGGCTAGTGAAACCAGTAGGGAGTGCTTACTCTGTGGTTTGTGTGGGTCCTAATACCCCAATATAGTGATAGGGACATTATACTGTAAAAAGCACCGTCCTTTGGATGAGACATTAAACCGAGATCCTGACTCTCTCTGGTAACTAAAAATCTCAAGGCACTTCTCGTGAAGAGAAGGGGTGTAACCCCGGTGTTCTGGCCAAATTCCCTCCACTGGTCCTTATCAATCATGGCCTCTTAATAATCCCCATCCATTGAATTGGCTCTATCACCCTCTCTCCTCTCCACCTGTAGCTGGTGTGTGGTGAGCGCACTGGCGCCGTTGTACTGTGGCTGCCATCGCATCATCCAGGTGGATGCTGCACACTGGTGGTGGTTGAAGAGAGACCCCCTCATATGATTTTAAAGCACTTTTGGTGTACAGCAATATACAACAAAGAGCTATATAAATCCCTCTTTCATTCATTCAAATGTATGCAAATGTGCTGGCACAACAGCCAATGGTGAGATGTCTCAATCTTAGCATGAATTAATAGTCATTTTGAACCTTGTTACATGTTATATTTTTTAATGTTTTATTCAGTATAAAAATACAATAAAAAAACTGAGGTGAATTTTAGGTGAATATACACCGGTTAATAGATGCCATCTATAGGGGGCATATGCATCCCCAATCTCAGCACAATGCTAGAGAAAATCAGAGATTGTGAAACTGCAGTGAACAATGTAAAAACATTTAACTGGGTCCGTAATATGAACGGTCTATAATTCAGTATACAACTTAAATATTATTAAATATTTTTCAACCCATCATTCCTGTTCATGTGTCAACGCCCCTTTCATATGATTACACAGTGAAACTGAACTGGTCTACACTAGTCTATAGGCTGTAAGGTCAAGTTAGCTAAGAAACATTCACATATCACCTATAATCCTTTTTGATATCTGATCCTCTGGCTGCTGTCTAATTTGTTACTCAAGCCGTGGTCACACTAGACTTTGAGCATGCAAAATTTCTTTGTAAGCTTCAACAGTCGTGATATGACATCACGCTCTGCAGCATCTTTTTTAAAAACTTAAATTCAACACATAACTAATAATACATCTAAAATGTAAAAAACATATAATCTACTCCACTTTCCTGCAGCGCTGCATTTTTAAATTTATGTTCTTTTAATTCAGCTATGAGGTCATGCTGTGACGTATCAAACTGCTGTTGGTCATTATACGAATTCGCAGGTTAGAGTTCACCAAGCTTGAACTCTGGAATGCAGCGAAATGCTAAACTTTTCGCAGAAGCTTGCATTTCCAGTCTGACACATTTGCATACATATGAATGGAAGTCGATGGAACAAAAAAGTGTAGTGTGACCACCCCTTCAGTCAATGTACCACTGGAATGTTAAACCAGGGCGGTGCTCTCGTGTCTTTCATTTTCTTTCTCTTTTTTGTCTCAATATCTGAGTTCTGTTTCCTTTTCTGCAAACACTCTGCTCTGTGTTCAGGTTTAACATCCCTACACTTTCTGTAAAGTAGATTTGTGTCAAATGTTTGAAACATAACTTTTCAATAAGCTAACAAAAATTTAATTGATCATTAATGAAAAACTGAAACTGGAAAAAAATAAATCACTGTGTCATTCTGGCACAAATCCCTCGTGTGGGCTAGCAGCAGAGGATTCTCACTGGATAGTGAGTTTTTGATTGAAATCTTCACCTCCAGGTCAAGAAGCTGTCAGTGTTGTGTTTACAAGTGCAACTGTGAGATCTGCAGTCGGCTTCTTATTTAATTTTAGAACATTAAGTTAGAAGTTTTGTTTTTAAATCTTATCTTTATATTCTTTCATTCACTACTTTGTCGACATAAGATTTCAGGAGTAGAATTGTGCCACTATTGTCTGTGTGTGAGATCAAATGACTTATTTACTTTTGCAATTAAATGCAAGATGTATAATGGCTAATGATTTGGGGGAATATTTGTTTCTTCCTGATGATACTAAATATGAATAATTGTTTTTTTTAAATGATAAGTTCAATACAAAAAGGATAAAACATATGATATACACAATAAACAAACTAATTTCATGTGGACTATTGCTGTGTTTTTGTAGGTTGTCTGGCTGTATGGTGACAGAGAAAGGCTGTTGTTATGTGTCTTCAGCGCTGAGTTCAAACCCCTCACACTTGAGAGAGCTGGATCTGAGCTACAATCATCCAGGAGATTCAGGAGTCAAGCTTCTCTCTAAAAAATGGGAGGATCCAAAATGCACACTGGACAAACTCAAGTATGTCAAGCAGGAATAGTTTTTAGGTTTTATCGTTTAAACTTTTCAGTGTCTCTGTGTATATCTATATGAGTCTTGGGGTTTCTAAGGAATACAACAATATAAAGGATTTCAAGGGCACTAGTCTTAGGAGTAAACTTAACTGCTCAAATAAAACCAATTACCAACAAAACAGAACCTTTACTTCCTAACTGTAAATTTAAACTTCTATAACTTTTTTTTTTGTGTGTGTTGGCATCATTGAGAACAAATAGTTTAGTTTAACGAGTATAGTTATTTTAATTACTGATATTCTGCCCATAATGGAGAGTGGCAAGTTCATCCAGCATTGAAGATAATCATTTATTGTTTTGAGTAATGGAGTGAAGTTAAGTTTAAACAAATCTGACAGCCTGGGGGAAACGTTAATGCTTAAATATGTGATGTGATTGGTGCATAGAAGGATATGTGGTATCTGGGATGTCACATCCAAGCTGTTGGGATGTAATGAAAGAATAGAAGATTTACTCCATTTGACTGAATATTCGGAAATATTAAAGTCCAATCAAGTCAAGTCACCTTTATTTATATAGCGCTTATACAATACTGATTGTGTCAAAGCAGCTTCACAGTGTCAAACAGGAAAATAGTTTATCAATAATGCAATAGGACAATAACAAAGAGTAATTTTTCCAGTTAAAGTCAGTTCATTGATGATTCAGTGATGTCATCATCCAGTTCAGCTCTCGTCCAATAGTGTCTGTGCAATCAGTCAAGTGTCCCCAACTAAGCAAGCCAAAGGCGACAGTGTCAAGGAACCAAACCTCCATCGGTGACAGAAATGGAGAAAAAACCTTGGGAGAAACCAGGCTCAGTCGGGGGACCAGTTCTCCTTTGGCCAGACGAAATCAGCATGGCGTGGTTTAATTCCAGGCTGCAACACAGTTCAGATTGTGCAGAGGACTGGTTATATCCTTGTCTGGATACAGACTGGATCTGTATGGCTACGGTGATTACCATCTATTGTAATCACCGTTATCTAATTATTTGCAGCCTAACTACCCTTTAACGAATTTAAATTATAGAAATGCGATAGTGTATTATGTGTATGCCAGGTTAAAGAGATGGGCCTTTAATCTAGATTTAAACTGACAGAGTGTGTCTGGCTTTATTAATTCAGGGCTTTAAGTAATTAACAAGATTTTAAAATGTATTCGATGTTCAATAGGGAGCCAGTGCAGAGTTGACAGAGCCGGGCTAATATGGTTGTACTTCCTGGTTCTAGTAAGAACTCTAGCTGCTGCATTTTGGACCAGTTGGAGTTTAATTATTAAGCGCGCAGAGCATCCGCCCAATAAAGCATTACAATAATCTAAGGTCATGAACGCATGAATTAAAGTTTCTGCATTTGACATTGAGAGCATTGGTCATAATTTAGATATATTTTTAAGATGGAAAAATACGGTTTTACACATGCTAGAAAACAGCCATTAAGTGTTAGACAGTGTTTTAGATTATTACATGCGGAGGTTTTAGTCGAATAATTAAAGCCTCTGTTTATTCAGAATTTAGCAGTAGGAAATTACTAGACATCCAGTTTTTTATATCTGATAGTTTTCCGAAATGATATGCTTTATCAGGCCGCAAAGAAATTAGTATCATCAGTATAACAGAGCTGAGTATCATCAGTATAACTGTAGATTTGAACCATGCCAATGCAATTCCACTAATGCCAACATAATTTTGTTGTCTACTCAAAAGAATGTCATGGTTGATAGTGTCAAACACAGTGCTAAGATCCAGTAGCACTAATAGAGAAATAAAACCACGATCGGATGATAAGAGTAGGTCATTTGAGACTCTGGTAAGAGAAGTCTCAGTACTATGATACGGTCTAAATCCTTACTGGAAATCCTCACCGATACCATTTCTCTCTAAGAAGGAATATAGCTGAGAGGATACTGCCTTTTCTAGTATTTTGACAGAAAAGGGAGATTTGAGATTGGTCTGTATTTAATGAATTCTGTAGGATCAAGTTGTGTTTTTTAATGAGAGGCTTAATAACAGCCAATTTGAGGGTTTTGGGGACATATCCTAATGACATTGACAAATTAATAATATTCA
>NW_015631060.1:232395-235871 GCF_001515625.1 Sinocyclocheilus rhinocerous | reverse complement strand
CAAAAGAATGAAAAGAATGTCATGGTTGATAGTGTCAAACACAGTGCTAAGATCCAGTAGCACTAATAGACCACGATCGGGAAATCCTCACAGATACCATTTCTCTCTACGAAGGAACATAGCTGAGAGGATACTGCCTTTTCTAGTATTTTGACAGAAAAGGGAGATTTGAGATTGGTCTGTATTTAATGAATTCTGTAGGATCAAGTTGTGTTTTTTAATGAGAGGCTTAATAACAGCCAATTTGAGGGTTTTGGGGACATATCCTAATGACATTGACAAATTAATAATATTCAGAAGAGGATCTATGACGTCTGGAAGCACCTCTTTTAGTAGCTTAGTTAGAATAGGGTCTTAAAATACATGTTATAGATTTTGATGATTTGACAAGTTTATACAATTTTTCCTCTCCTATAGCAGAGAATGGGTGGAATTGTTCCTCAGGGGATCTATAGTGCATAATCTGATGCGATACTGTAGCTGACGGCTGCATGGTTAGAATTTTATCTCTTATAGTATTGATCTTGGAAGTAAAGAAATTCATAAAGTCATTACTGCTGTTCTGTTGGGCAATGTCGGTGTCTGTTGATGCTTTGTTTTTCATTAATTTAGCCACTGTATTGAATAAGTGCCTGGGGTTATGTTTGTTTTCTTCTAAGAGAGACGAAAAGTAATGAAAGAATGAATCAATGAGTCTAATTGATTTTTGTAATGATGATGGGGGGTCTTGTAAATACAGTTTTAAGTCATCAACGTAAAGACTGATTTTGTGGTGTATATTTAGTGTTTGAACTCCTTTAATGTAGATGTTTTGATGGATGGCTGCTGCTAACGGGCAGTCGTGGCCTAATGATTAGGGAGTCGTTAAATGCAGAGCACAAATTCTGAGTATGGGACACCATACTTGGCCACACGTCACGTCACTCACTTTTTAACAGTTCAATAAAAAGGTGAATAGTGAGCAGAGAGTGGGAATCCTTGTCTAGTCCCCCGGTGTAGTGTGAAACTAAGTGATGTTGGTCCATTGGTGATGACAGTGGCTGAAGGTGATGTATACAGAATTTTGATCCAGTTAATGAATGACTCCCCAAAACCAAATCTCTCTAATGTGGAAAACAGGAATTTCCAGTTGACCTTATCAAAAACTTGTTCTGCGTCCAGAGTAACTATGATGGTTTTTGCTTTTTGAATTGAAGAATAATGCATTAAGTTGAAAGGTCTGCGTGTATTGGTGGATGCTAGTCTAACTTTTATGAAACCGGTTTGATCTGGATGTATTATAGGCTACATTCACACTGTCAGTTTTTGGGATTGACAACCACATTTACTTACAGGTGTGAGTTTCAAAATGTCCCGTTCACACAGCAACTTACAGTAGCGTCTTGAATTCCATCTGTATGAACGTGCAACAGAAGTCAAGCCCATATTCCTTACCAGTAACCATAGCGACAGTGACCAATGTAATATCAAAGATGATGACGTCCACAAAATTAAAGTCTTATTACTTTCTCACGACAAGAGTTCAATCGAACCACGAGTTCATCCATCAAATCTTCATTAACCGACAGCAGCTTTTATATTTGGATGGAGAGCGAAGCATTTCAATCACGCGCAAAACACAAAACTGATGGGAGCGGCTCCGGTGGAGACTGGATCTAAAACATTCAGATGACACACAGCTCATTTCTCTGTCACTGTAAGTTACTGAAACCAAACATGAAAACAGGCAACACATGGTAGACATGCGTTTGTGCAGCAGAGTGGCTCTTTCTCGCACTGTGTTTGAATGTGTTTGTCACGCCCGTAAATAATCGTACTGTGTGCGAACGTAACAGTATTCACGAGTTCACACTTACATATAATAAACAGAGTAAAGGTTATGCGTGTTTGGCGTGCTGTCCGGGGAGAGGGCTCCGAGCTCGGTAATTCCTCCCGAACCCGGGGTACTCCCCCTGTCCGGGGAGAGGGGTCCGAGCTCGGCATTTAGCCCAGACCCAGAGCGCTCCCCCCAAGTGCTCCCCCCGTGCTGGGGTAGGAACGGGCCGATATTGAGGAGTCGGGGTGGTGGAGGGATGCTGGAATACTGTAGAGAGAATGAAGGTAAGATGGCTTGGGCTATTTATAGAAGTTCTCTCTCAGGCTGATAGGATAGATGGTGTAATTGTTGATGATGAATTAGCCGTGTTAATTATCTGAACATGCTCCTCCCGAACTTTGTTAATAAAACATCTAATTTTGGCCTTCCATCCACACAAAGACAAGGAGTCCAGGAAAACAGAGCTTTTGAAACGCTCTCCAGAGCAGATAAATTTGAAAATGCTGTTTTCACGTTGTAGTATGGACTGAGGAAATGGAGGCTTTTGAAAACGATGACGTATGTTTAGTCATGTGACGCACATTGTACCAATAGACATGTTTATACCGGTAACGTTAATTGTGCAGGTATGTGCTATTCACTTTCACACTGTTGCTAAAGATATTTACTTTGCACCCTTTTCATATTACAGTCCTAAAAAGACGACTCGACGACGAAAAAAAAAAAAGACGAAAATTTACTCACGATAGCTGTGCTGCGGCAAAACACGAGGGCAGTTGCGTTTTAGATCCATTCTGAGTGAGCGCGCCGTGGGTGCGTCAGTGAATGATGAAATATTTCCGTAAATGAATTAATCCTGCCAGAAGAATTGCGTGAAACTTATGTCTGTTCCATCTGTATCATCTCAGTGAGGTTTTATACATGCACAGTAAGGCGAATGTAACGCTTTCAGACATTTCAGTGTGGATGATAAACTTTGGAAAAACGCCTGGTTTGCATCATGGTTACAAAATGGCATCAACATCCGTTTGTCATAACGTCGTTTAACAAACTTTAGCCACGAAACCTGCTTTCAGCTACTTCACCTAAAAATTAATTAATTTGCAACACGGCTTGCGCCGCTAGCGGAGGCAGCCTCGAGCTAGCATCTGCTACAAGAGCTGGAGGCCCGGCCTCATACGGCACTGCGGCCGGAAGAGCCACGGTGAAAGGCTGAGCCGAAGCGGGAAGCGAGTGAGGCTGCTGCGGTGAGAACCAAGGCTCGTTGAAGGCCTGCTGCTGCTGCGACCTAGCGCTCGAGGAGAGCCGGGTCTTGTGCGGGACGATGGTGGTGTTGAGCGAGGCGAGCTTGGGGCTTTGCATGGTCTATTGGCCACCTTCGCGGCTGGAGTGGATTTAGGAGTGAGGTTGGCCAATTTGCAGGGTGACGAATAGATCGTACAGATCAGCTTTGTTTACCCTCCGCGAGAACGGTGCGTTGGAATTAATCAGCGTTTGCCTCGGGCTTAAATACTGTCCACTTTCCGATGGGAGGAGTTGCTGGTACAGTCGAATGATACAAGGATGCCGGGGAAGTTGGAAGTCTCGCCAGTGGAGGCAAGGTTAAGCCTTGGCGTTGTGGAGAGCGTGTGGCTGGTCGAGCAGAGCGGCAACTGCGATG
>NW_015631060.1:230722-231574 GCF_001515625.1 Sinocyclocheilus rhinocerous | reverse complement strand
AATAGATCGTACAGATCAGCTTTGTTTACCCTCCGCGAGAACGGTGCGTTGGAATTAATCAGCGTTTGCCTTGGACTTAAATACTGTCCAATTTCCGATCGGAGGAGTTTCTGGTATGGCCGAATGATACGAGGATGCTGGGGAAGTTGGAAGTCTCACCAGTGGAGGCGAGGCTAAGCCTCGGCGTCATGGAGAGCGTGTGGCTGGTCGAGAAGAGTGGCGGCCGCGATGAAGCCTGGTGCTCGGTGGCCGTGTCTGGCGGAGAAGGAGTGATCATGGGGCCAGCAAATTGCGGCAGAGGATCTGAAAAATCCCCAGTATCGGTCTCGTCGTATGATGGGAAATAATTGGGTCTGTGATAAAAGGGCAAAAGGAACGAACCAAATGCTGGAATACTGTAGAGAGAATAAAGGTAAGATGGCTTGGGCTATTTATAGAAGTTCTCTCTCGAGCTGATAGGATAGATGGTGTAATTGCTGATGATGAATTGGCTGGGTTAATTATCTGAACATGCTCCTCCCGAACTTTGTAAATAAAACATAATTTAAGGACTTAAAGGGGTCATATGATGCTGCTAAAAAGAACATTATTTTGTGTATTTGGTGTAATGAAATGTGTTTATGCGGTTTAAAGTAAAAAAACATTATTTTCCACATACTGTACATTATTGTTTCTCCTCTATGCCCCGCCTTCTGAAATGCGTCGATTTTTACAAAGCTCATCGGTCTGAAAAAGCGAGGTGTGCTCTGATTGGCCAGCTATTGGCCGATTGGCCAGCTGGCATCATCTGAGGTCCAACCCCTCAGAGGACCTCAGATGATGCCAACCCTGAAACAACATACAGAACTACCA
>NW_015631060.1:227132-229606 GCF_001515625.1 Sinocyclocheilus rhinocerous | reverse complement strand
TGGCAGAGTCTTAACTTTGATAAAGAATATCTCTTTGGTTTTGAGACTTTAGTCTTTGCAACTTCAGGGATCTTATCTATGCACAATCAGCTTGTAACACTCCAAAGAGAAAGGAAAACTTGAAATCGCATCATATGACCCCTTTAAATATAGGACTGACAACCATATTCTGCTGCTGTGTGAATGTGGCCATAGATGGTGTGACCTTTTCCATTCTATGGGCTAGTGCTTTGGCAATGATTTTAATGTCTGCATTGATCAGAGAAATGTGACAATAGCTTGATGGTAATGTTGGATCTTTATTGGGTTTGAGCATGAGTGAAATTGTGGCTGTGTTCATATTAGTTGGGAGTTTTTTTTTTTTTGATCTTATCATTCTGATGAAGACTGGTGATAAAATGGACCAAAAGTGACCACCAGGACCTGGTGCTTTATTGTTCGTCATGAGTTATAGGGCTGTGAAAAGTTCATGTTGTGTTGTAGGTGATAACAGGTTTCTTTGGTGTTCACTGAGTTCATTGATACTTGGGCTCTATAACGGTGGTGTTATGAACAAATTAATATTTTTTACTTAATAAAATGCATATTCCGGGGAGGAAGATGGCGCCATAGAGTGGACATGTATTTTGATGAGACATTAGTTCAAATATTCAGCTAATATATATTTTCACTCAGTGAAGGTTATTGTGCCATGTCTTTAGATCAATATTTTTCAAAAAGATCTGACAGAATGCCCAAAGCTAAGAAGACTGTGCCAAAAAGTTCTACTATCAGCGGGATCGAGCAGGATGTTACTATGGACGACGCAAATGTGAAGAGTCGGGAGGAGGAAAGTTCCAACTCCAACTTTGCTCAAGCTTTGGACAAATTAACTGAAAACATTACGAAGGTAATGGATGAGGAAGTAAATACTGTCCTAGCCGCGATAAACGATCAGTTCAGTTCCAGGCTTTGGTCGGGCAAGTGGGCCAGGCAGAGGAACGGATCACCTGTGTGTAAAATTCAACGGAATCCCTGCAGGCTCCGTTGGCTGATCAAAGTGAGTGAAATGTCAGTGCACATCGACAATCTGGAGAATCGCGGATGCAGGTGTAATTTGCGTCTAGTCGGGTTGCCAGAGGGAACGGAAGGCAACGATTGCTTGATTAAGATTGCAACGAAAGCGCCATTGCCAGGAGCTGCGCAACGAACCAGACCTGTCATCATAAAGTTCCATTACTTTACGGACAAGCAGCGAGTGTTGAACGCAGCTTGTCATGTTGGCACGGATCCCGAAAGATGCGCTGATGCAGGACCAAGGATGCCCTGCTATATCCTGCAGCTCTGAGGCTGACAGGACAATGAAGCGCTTCACCTCACCAGATGACGTGGCTATTTTTGCTTATAACTTCTAATTGGTTTGGCCAATCACAAAAATGGTCTCTTTAAATCTAAAGATGCATCATTGGGTGCATCATGCCGAGTCGAATGATACCCAATTTTCCCATGTCAGCCATTTTGGGCGGCGACCATTTTGAATTTTGTAGTAAAATGCTGTATTTTATGAACACATTGACGTATCCTTACGAAACCTGGTATGGGTCATCAGCACGATGCCCTGAATGAGCCTGAGAAGTTTCGAGCCAACGCCACTTATATTCACATGCTTATAACTTTGGGTGTGGTCGATCTATTTTCACGGGAGTCACCTTTTTAGACTCCTGAATCCTTGCCGAGTCCAGCGATACCCAACATGCCAGGTTTTGCCCTATGGTTTGTGCAACGTTGCATTTTAGCGCTTAAAAAACATTTGCCAATATCTTAGAAACCGTTACTCCGATCGGCACGAAACCACCGTAGGAAATTTGGAAACATAGCGTGCCGGCTAAGCACCAATGCCCAATTGCTAAAAATTTGATAGTAAGTGGCAAAAAATGCAAACAAAGTCGGCCATCAGTCATTTTTTCTCTTTTCATGTATAAAAATGTCTATAATTCCAAAATAAAAGGAGATATTTTCACCAAATTTGAGACAAATATGAATGGGCACACTCTAAGGACACATAAAAAATTTGGTGGGATTGTGCCTCTTGGTGGCGCTATAATTGAACAAAACATGAAATTGCCATTGACTACAATAGAGTATTATGATATAAAATGCTATATTTTACGAATGCATTGGTGTACCATTACGAAACTTTGTATGTACTATTAAAACCATAACCTTAAAGTAATAGCTTTAAACTAATATATAAAATAATAGCTTTCTGTGAGTTTTGACTATTGTAATGAGACTGGTATTAATAGATTCCTTGGGTCATGCTGAGAACAGTGATACCAATGTTGCCATAGTCAGCCAAACTTCCTGTCCGCCATTTTGATTTTCTTTAAAAACCTACTTTTTCGAACTCCTCCTAGACCGCTGGTCCGATTTTCACAAAAATCGAATCATATCATCTTCAGACCATGCTGACAAAAAGTTATGGATTTTGTGTT